>NC_142401.1:7294991-7451741 GCF_059441095.1 Idiotropiscis lumnitzeri
GGTGGTGAACTGGACTATATGAAAACGAGAGCTGCTCTAACTATTTGGGCTCTATTTTTGTGAAGTGTGCAAACCAGTGTGGTGCAGGTAAATCATCAGGATTTTTTAAATCTTAAAAGATTTTTTTTTGTCTTTGGCATACCCCAAAAATAATGATGAAAAAAAATATCTCATTTAAAGGATTTGGTCATATTGTGTGTGTGGTCTGTTCCGATAATCTCAGCACGGTGCACATTACGAAAATCGGAACAAAAACTGCCTCTTTGGCTTGAATATGCGAACCCATGCCAGTCACACCCGATGTTGGTAATTTTACAGATGAGTGAAGGCTGGCAGAGCTGCAAGAGGGTGGGCTGCACTGTTATGGGAGTGGTCATAGTTAATGTTCATGGCCAATTCCCTTTAAATGAGGTGCTCATCGTGCACTAGAGTCATAATATGACTGAAGCACATCTCCGCCATGAAGTGGGCCCTTGCAGACTGCTTCCCATCACCCGCCCCCTCCCCAAAGCCGTGCTGCACACCGAAATGAGTTGAAATACACGATACAATGATTCAGGTTTGATGGCCATTGTTCACATATTTATGAATGAAAGGCATCTGACATCCATCACACATCCGTGGAGCTCAGAATCTGTCAGCCTGTGCCCCCTGATCAAATCCACTAAAATCACATTATAACAGCTCCGCCAGTATTTAGACGCTCAGCAAGCATAGTAGTTTAGACCGACTGTCTGTCACCGAATTGTCACTTCGCTGGGTGCATCTCCAAGGATACACTCTTGCTGCGTATTGGCATTGACAAACATGCGAACCACCTGGTCAGTCCATCCGATCTATAGTAAACTTGGCTGGAAAGGGAACTCGAGCCAAGATGTCAAAACTTTCTGTTCTATTCTAAATCTGCTTCTCTTCACTCACTCATTCTGACCTATATTTTAATACAACTTGAAGATCACGAGCCCCAAGTGATTCATACAATCCTTTAGAAACAAGGCTACCATGACAATGATCTTTCTTCACAATATGTATGAATCCACCAACTCAAATTTCCCAACGACTAGACTGCAGACAGTCGCCTAGTCAAACAGGCTACCACAGCGCACCAAATAACATCGCAAGATGAATGTATGGAATCTGGGGCCCTCCAGAGACCGGCTTCTCCTCACCTGAGGCAGGGCTGCGTTGATCTGACGCTGCAGCACGTCCCTCTCGTGCAGCGCCCCCTGCAGTTTGGTCTGCGACTGGATGAGGGTCTCCTGGGTCTCCCTGAGGGACTCGAGTAGCTTGTCCCTCTCGTCCAGCATGTTGACCATCAGCTGCTCGAAGTTGGCCTCCTGCTCGGAACCATTCGGGACGCTGCCGGCTCCTCTCGGGGGACCGGCCGAGTCCCCCTCGCTGATGGTCGGCATCACCTCGCACATCATCTCTGCTGCGCAGGATGTATAGGGGCGACGCGAACTGTCGGTCCAAAACCGGTGCGTGTGTTACATATGAACTAATCGATGCATTTAAACTGATTGGAGGCCACGAGCAAAAAAACAGGCGGCATGCATTTGTGGACGCGCGACTAAATATTCACGCGCCAACTGTGTTCTTCCAATAGTGCATCACGTTCTTACCTATTCAGAGTGACTGAAATAATGCGAAAACTGGCGACCTTTCATCCTCGTTAACCACCGTCGTTTCTCCCCGTGTGCAGAGCCGCCTTAGCCGGCGCGCCATGCACTCCCTCGCTCACATGTACCAAGCCCGGCGTGACGTGATTGACAGCTCGGGCGCGCGGCCGCTCGGAGGGGCGGTGTCCGCGTGCACGCCGGAGATCATAGTACGGAACAATTCCAAAATACCAGAATAGATCCTTGACAGAACGTCTGATCTGCTCTCTGAGCCAGTTGATGCGCGTATACGTGTGTGCGTGTGAAAGTGTCCGTGTGCGAGAGAGAGAAAAAGAGAGAGAGAGCCTTATCAGCATCCGCCTTCTCTGCTTCCATTCCCTTCCAACACACACACACGCGCATACCCTTTCACGCACACGCACTCACACGCGCACACACTTACGCTGGCTACCCCCTGAACCCCCCTCCAAACTCACACACATCTGCATTTGTAACCCGTCTACCGATGTACACTTGCAAGGTCACGTTTGTCTGCATCTTTAATGGGTGAACGCATAGTTGTGCAGCGCTATTTGCATGATTATGACCCAGTAGCTCCATCACCGCCACACACGCTCATTACTACTGTGCATGATTGCACATTTGGATGCGCAGCGCTCCCTGCAGGATATACAATGAAAATGGAATCATGCCATGCGTTTTTAATGGAAGACATAAAACGACGATATTGCAAGGCTTCTTGGATTTTAACTGCTCTAACGTGTGCCATATGCATCACATTGTATGCAATGTTGTGGGAAAAATTCAATAACCTTACATTGTTTTCTCTACTAGAATTCAACTAGAAAATACATAAAAACAGAACCTATGGGCTAAAGTTGTGTAAAGTAGTTATTGTTTAATAGCAAGGTCATGCCTCTCTTAAAATTAAGTGGAATGGAACTCTAATAAATTACATTGTTAACACTTTCATCCATTATTTCTACCACTTACCTTCACAAGCGTCGAGCTGGAATCTATCCCAGCTGTCTTTGGGCTTGAGGCGGCAAGAAGTGCAAGGGCTGAGATTTGAACCTGCATGAAACCTCAGAACGGTTAAGCAGACACGCTATAACCACTACACCAATGTGTTGCTTAGCTCCTTCATCTACAGTAATGTACTGCTAGTCACTAAAATGGCTACTGTGGAAAATTTCATCACAGAAGTGGTGGCACGAGACTATATCCACCATTTTTCAACAGGCAGTGCACATACTGTATAGAGACATAAAAAAAAATATTCACAATTCACACTGTTACTGAGTAGAACTGAACCCACACTCCTGCATGGAGTCAGGTGAGTGAACCACTTAAATTAGACATATAAATAGACAACGATAGACAAACAAACACGCTCACACTCTGTGTCATCAATTACAAGGGATGTCAAATTCATTTTATTACATCTGACAATTTCAAATGTTGGTAGCATTTATCAAGAATAATGGAAATTGATGCACAAGATTTGTTTTTGTAGGCCACATAAAATGATTTGGTGGGCCGGATCTTGCCCCCGTGCCTGAGCTTGACACCTGTACATTGAACCAACATGCATGTTTTTGGAATGTTGGAGGAAGCCAAGGACTGTAATCAGATGCACTGACCAGTCGCCTGTGTTACGAAATAAAATTAAATTTAAATAAATAAAACAATTAAATAAATAAATAAATAAAATTTCATGAAATAAACAAAGATAATAAACTCAAGAATAACGTTTGAGCAGTGTTTCCCTGTAGGTGTCAAGAAAGCAGCACCACTTCCTGAATTAGACAACTGTATTCTCGCGATACTTGCCACGCTACGTCATTCCATGATGGCTGAAGATCCTGGCGGGGTTATTTTCAATATCTCTCTCATTCTTTTTTCTTTTTCTCAATTCCAGCTTGCCATAGAGCCATGGTTGGATTCGCAGCCACGTTAAGTGTCCACGAAACATTAGTGTCGACATGCCCAAGAAAGGGAACCGAAAACGGCTGAAATTTCGGGCTGGGGACGTTTGCTCGGAATCAGGTGGGTCGGATTTGTGGTTACTGTTCCATTAGCCAAGAAGCTAGCTCTTCCACTGCTACCATTGCGCTTCCGAAATAATAATAATGGAGTGTTAGCTTAAGTACTTTAGAGTTTTTATGTGCATTGCGTTTTCTTGACGTGTCCTGCAAATTACGTTAATTTACAGTGTGTAGATTCTAGCGTTAATGTTTTTTCTGGGAAGTTGGTCAAATAAGATGGTGTAGGACACCATGTATTCTAAAAGCATCATTTATTTATATTAAGAAGAAATCAACATATGTCTTCTATTCGGCATTAGACCCCAAGTGGTTCGAAAGTTATATGTAACCCATAGGACTGGACTTGTGCATGTTATCTTGAAAGATAAACGTAGCATGACTGTGCACATTTTTTCCCCACCTCAGTGACTGTGGCTGATTATGCTGACGCCGATCCGGCTGTTGTGAAGTCTGGTAGGGTGAAAAAGGCTGTTGCAAATGCAGTTGAAAAAGAAGGTAATCATACAATGACTGTTGCACACAATTTCTTCAACTTTTGTGTCAGAACTGATAACGTGAGCTCTTTTACCTTCCAGTCAAATTTCTATGTGGCCTGGAAGCATCTCAGGGTGCAGTAGAAGAGGTCCTCTCGTCTGCTTTGACCATCAAAATAGATGGTTTGGACAGCAGTGATGACCTAGACGCAGAGGACGATGGTGACAGTGAAATTAAAATGATCCAAAAGAAGAAGAACAAGAGGAGAAAGGGTATGATATGAAAAAGTGTGAAGCAGCTCTTTTATTTACCCTGTTTGCATGCTTCCAGAGAGCAGTGAGAGCTGTGATGGACAGGAGTATCCAGTGGACATCTGGCTTGTGCTGTCTTCTTATATTCGACCTGAAGATGTATGCATATTCTCACTAATCTGTAGAAACGCATGGATGGTCACATGCACTGCAGTGTTTTGGACCAGGCTATACAGAAGGTGAGATAAGTTTGCCCCATAAGTTTTATATCACACATTTCCCATTGTAAGTGTTAGATTGTTATTTAAATTTAGGTCAGGTTGCATTTAAATTGATCAAAGTGTTTACGTCGCATTTTTTGCATTGTGGTTTAAGTGTAGCAGACCTGATAATTTTTTCCTCTTCCCATCATTTCTCCCATTCAAAGACATTACCGGATCGATGTTGACCTGCCGTTTCGTCTCCAGCCTGATTGCATTGATAGCATGTGCAGTCTCAAGGCCCGTGTGATTCGCTCCCTTTTCCATTTGTACGAGCCGTTCAGCTCACGGGTCTCCAAAATTCCAGCCCTGCCTGAATCTACACCCACAACTTTGCTAAATTCCAAGGTAATTTACCATGTCAGCTTGCTCTTGGACTCTAGTAAGACTTTTTCTTGTTTATTTTTCAATTTCATTATATCGTTTAATTGGATATTTTTTTAAATTGATGTGCTCAATTTCTTTGAGTACAATAGAACCTCTAAGCTTCATCCTTGCTGGTCAATATCTGATTTGTGATGATTTTTTTTCACACTTTTACACATTAATGAAAAAATGATTATCAAATGAAATTGAAACTGATTACACTGGTGAACAGCATTTTTTTATCAGCTATGGCTTTATGTGTCCTTAAATAGATTTTTTATGCTGATTTAAAAAAAAAAAAATACATTAATCAAAAAAAATTCTAGAAAAGTTAACTTGCATCTCTGATTAAAAAAAAAAGTAAAACATGTATTGAGCAGTGCTATAGTGACATTGTTGCCACAGTAAACCTTTATCTACAATTGTATAAATATAAGTTATCCACTTTGAGAAAAACAAAACTTACCCTTATTAATAATAGAAATTATATATTCACCGTATTGTGCTAACTGTCGCGAGGATTGAGACATGCGTACCTTTTAAAAATGACATTAAGTACCGTTTACAGTTGAATGGCTACCATCGTATATCAGGTGAGGTTGAGGTCTAAAAAGTCTTATTGCACGGCGACAGATTTTTATGGTGTATCCATGACAATTTTCTTTAGTGAATTGTTGGTCCCACTCTGGAAGCAGAGAACAAGGTATAGCATCTACGGTATTTCATTGGAGTGAATATGTGAATTTATTTTCTCTGTCAGTGTTTATTGTTCTGGATAAAAAAGGTGACTGGGACTCGACCAGAAGGCTTGTGGGAGTTCAACTTCAAGTTTTTAAAGCAGGTAATGGCCTTTGCCTGAAACAGTGACACTGATGCTTAACAGTTAACATTTAACATCATCATTTTTACTCCCTCGCAGGAAAACACTAAGAACGGCCGTGCAAAGTCCTTACGCATGCCCAAACAGTATGAAGACGTCCACACCAATTCAGACTCGGACTGTTACATGCTTCAAGTTTCTACGTTCAACTTCATCTTCACCCCTGTGGTCATGGGCATGACACTTACCCTGGTTGGTCTGATAACTTCTCAGGTTTTATACTTGCGTAACATTTAAATTTTGCAGTTGCCATTCGGAAGTATGGCTTCTGAAACCTGGTTACACTTCTGACGTGACATTTATCTTGATTTTTATTTTAAATTTTTTTTTTTTTACTTCCATCGCCTCTAACAGCCACTGCTCTCTGTTTGCTGTTGTTGTAGTTCACAATCAATGTCAGCACGGACATGCGCCATCACCGCGTTCGTCTAGTGTTCCAGGACTCGCCGGTCCAAAGAGGGAAGAAAAGAGGCGATCATGGCGGCACACAGGTTGTGCTGGATCCTGTGCACAGTGTGAAGCTTGTGGACTGGTGGCATCCACAGTACCCTTTGTCACAGTAAACATTAAAGCCTTGTTCTAACTGATACTACCGCAGAACACAACGCCCATATTCTTGACCATTTTGCTTGCTGCTCGCCCAAGAGAAATTTGTTCCTCCATCTTGACGACATGCACTGACCATTATTCTGAAAATAAAGATGTTGGGTAGTACAGAAAAGCCACAACAGATGACTTGAAATAGATGCAAAGTCCACCCTCTAGTTTTATAGAAAATCATTAATACAAGGCCAATTGATGACTGCTAAATTGAATTTAGTCAAATTGTGATAATTGCATGCACACATTTTTTTTCAATTATAAAAAGTTTTAACATGCTAAACATTTTAGTTCATAATCAGAGACATACATTGTATTGTGTGATAAGTGGCTGGTGTGATTTACATGCGGTATCATTGTTTATCTCATTTTGTTGGTGTTGTTGACAAAATGACCAAAAAAAAACGACTTAAGTGTGAACTTCATTCCTTCCTTGCACCACTGTAATAACGGTGCTCTTGTGTTAAGCGTATTGAATGTTGAATCATACAGCACATACTTGATCATAATGTGCAGTGGAAGGAATGCGCTACCTCAGAAAATGATTACATCTGAATTGTTTTGCAGCTTTAATAAAACATGGCATCTCTTCATTGATGATGTGAAGTGTAGACTTGTTGAGCAAAAAAGGGTTGATGCCAATTGAGAGTTTTGTTGGGGATCAACTATTTAATCTATCACTGATTAGTTTTCTTGAACTAAATAAAGACAAATGCCCCTTGAATTGCCATTTTTAAAGGCAAGAATGTGTACTAAACTGTATTTACTTCCCTCTTGTGGTAACACGTAGTACTGTAAGCACATCTGATTTCCATGATTTTCTTTCCATTTTCCAACAGCTGAACACGCCTAATTGTTATCAGTACATCATGTGCTTTACACATTAGGTACAGCACGGTCTGTTGAATGTAAAACCTTTTTTTTTTTTGCTGAAAAAAGGTCACCGATACATGAATAGCGAATCGTTTTTTATTAACCCTCATTGTAGGACAAGCGCATGAAACACAGCAAGTACACTTATTTGGAAACGTTAGGGATTATTTGGAAAGGACCATAGTTTAGAAAGAACTGTGTAGATACCTGTACATAATTAGAACTGTATCAGTACACCAAAGTCAACATTTGATTCATTCACATACATGTATATCTGTATGCACGCGTGTATTGTTTATATGTATGAAATGACACAAATAAGTGTATTGTATAACCATGACAGATTTCTCGCTGTAAAATGACCACTAAACCAACACCCCATAAACAAAATCAAGCTGATATAAATCATCCTCATCCAGTCCACTGTCATATTTCTATCAGAGCCCATATCAGTTTTTATAAAGAGAAATATCACAGTCTAGATTATATAACATTGGTGGCACCAAAAAGAGCAACTATAAATAAACCGAGTTGGCTCTTTGTTTTCGGTCTAGCTGGATGACCTGTTCCCTCGTTCCGTCAACAACAATCCTCTCGTCACTGTCTAATAATAGCCATTTCCCGCTGCTTGTACGTGCGAACTACATTACCCACAAGCCCGCAAAAACGATGCCATTGGTGACAGCACAGGTGACAGTCGACGCGCGGAGAGGCTGCCACAGCTCGACGGTCACAACATTGCACGCTGCGTAGCAACATGTGGAAGTGGCGAGAAACATATTTTTTTTCCCTGGGGGTTTACTTGATCAAACTCAGCATTTTTTAGTCGTAGAGGTTATTGTTTTTTCCTCCCCGCGGAGTGCACCAGAGAGGTTGTCGCCAAGCGACTCTTAACTGCGTTCTGTCTGACCTTCAGAGCTGGTAAGTGTGACATTTCACCAACACATCACTTTTTAAACAACACCGACACTTGCGTAACTCAAACCAAGTGTATTTCAAGTTAGATTTTAATATTTTATTTAATAGTGGTTTTCGTTTGTGTTTAAACCATTTTTTTCTGTATGATATTCTTGCTTAGAAAAGTCAGACACGTCCAAAAACTTAAATAAGTTCATCAGTTTCATACATTTCATATTAATAAACCGATTTAAAACGTGTCACCATAGCCCATTATTGTAAACATAGATCCAAAGTGTTGAAATGGCCTTTTTGACTCTGCTCTCAATCATGATTTTGTCATTTGAAAATGCACGACTTGCTCCCTCTCATTGGAAGTCAGCCGCTTGCCATTTCTCAGCTGAAGCCAGACCAGTATCAGTAACAACACCTCAGCCTCGGGCTGTGTTGCTATGTATAAACTGTGACTACATAAACTATATTGCCTGCTCAAGTACTTTGGCTTGCGGTAAATTGTGCACGGTGTCAACTGCCAGCATAACTTGTTGAAGGTACCACACAGAACACTAGGTCTCCTCTTTGCCCTCAGACTTTAATCATGAACCATGAGTTTATTATTAGTGGGGATATAATTTGTCATGCCGGTTGCTATCACGGTTACAAAAATGACATGCGATACGTTGTGATTTTTTTGGTGTGATTTAAATAGGAAGAGAGTCTTTTCGTTTACTTTGAATATGATCAAAAACTAATGTCCAGTTATCAGGATGGTTAGTGTGATGTATTCCCATATTATTCCTCAGTGGTCTTAACTTTACCCCCCTTCAACAGCACATATGTGCTGACATAACATCCTGATCTTTGACAGTGTACATCTAAGATTCTTAAGAACACGCTATGGTTTAAACGTCAAGGTGGAAATCTCATTGTTGCACTTTCCGTTCTTGGTCGGTTGCCAAGAAAGAAAAGTCCTCATGGACGTCTATCAGTTGAATACTGGATCAAAAGTGAAGTCGTATGAAAAAAGTGTGTTACAGATTTGACAATGGTGAGTTTGAGTTTTAAACCCGCCAAAATGAATGGATGAGAGTCATAAGGGAATCTGTAATTTACAGTAAATCGTGTTTTACGACTAGTTTCACATGATGCCAGAGGTCAGCTGCGAACTGTGAGGCGTTGTGTTATATTTTTGGTGAGTTATGCATTTTCTGTATTGCATTGTGGCAAAAGGTGAACTGTGACCCTACAAGATTTTAAAACAATTTGTTGTTTCCTGAAGGCTTGCGGGCAAAAGTTGGCATGCACTTGCACAAGAGCTGGTTCACTCTACTTCGAACCTTTTTGTCTCAGGGCACATATAAAACTTCATTCAGATAATATTGTGCTCCTTTTACGGGGACGGAATACGATCTTTTCAAAATATCACTTGCCTCTTTCACTGTTTATTCATCTTGTTTTGTGGGAACTTCCATTCGAGCTCAAAACTGAATGCAAATTAGGTACTAAATGATTGTAATTCCCCAAAGACTATTTTTTTGCTCCAATAGACACCATGCCTTAATTAACATCTGTGTTGTGCACTTAATTAAATAGACTGGATGTCACACTTAATCGACTAATCAATTTAGGGTGGTGCTCTTGGGAAAAAATGTGTTCTTGGGTCCTGTTGTCCTTGCTCTGTATCTCTGTAGAGCCTTCCTGAGGGCAGCAGGTCAAAGAGGTCACTGCCAGGCTGTCCTTATGTTTTTTTTACTCGGCTGAGGAAGCGTGAGGTGTAAATGTAATTCAGGGAGGGGATGTTGCGGCCGATGATCTGCCGTACTGTCTTTACTTCAATCGCATAACATCATAGTGGCAGGACAACGTGTAACTTGACAGTGAATTCACCAGTTGGAGTGTTGATGTTTTCTGCCAATGTTGATGCTATTTGTGTTGCATCTCAAAGTGGACATGGAAAAGGAGGTCTTGGTTCAAAAATGGGGCTGGTTCACTTTTTGTCTTTATACTCGAGGAGCGGTCTCCAAACATCGAGGCGTGGACCGATATTGGTCTCTGGGGAATTTGATACCGGTCCACACAAAGTGACTGAACAAAAAATGTACTTTACATGAAACGGATCTACAGTGCAAAAAAAACCAACAAAAAAAACAAGTATAAAAGCACATAGTTCACACGCTATTTTTAAAATCAGTATATTTTGAACCACAAGCCGTCATTCAGCCAATTTTGTGTCATGACTTGTGAGTGCAAACTTGAGATACAAACATTGTCGAGTGGCAGTGAACTCAATTCAACTCCCTTCCCAATAAGAAGAACCTTGGCAAATATTTAACAACTCATCAAAAAAGAGGCTTCAAGATGTTTGATGCCACTCCCACTGTCAAACTCAATATGAAACAAAGAGAATTACAGAATGCGTATAAAATTCCCACATAGCTTTGACTTGGGATAGCCCACTTAGCTTAATGCTAACGTACAATGCCAAAGGTTGTTGACATGTTAACCATTAGCGTTGATAGTTCTGGTTGGAGAAGCAACAGATCCATGTAGAAACGTAATACAATACTCACAGAATGGCATTCTTAATGCACTACAAAACATGACTAATTACAGCATATTAATGAGTCACTGACAGTACTATGTGTATGACCAATATCATATATTATACTGCCTCCTAGTGGGCAAAACAGGTACACCAGAAGGAACAGCATAATGAATTAAATTGTTGCATAAAATCATGATGCTCCATATATTTTATTTTTTGCCTTCTATTAAATAATGTAATATAAATACAAAATCAGCGGCATTTTTCATTTGAAAATGAAAAGACAATTTTTTTTAATGCATGGTAAAATGGCTGCCCACTGAGATATACTTAATGGCTGGATTTTACTGCTTAACTCATATTACGCAAACACAATATCAATCAGGATGCTGTGTTTCGACGAGTGGGCCTTCATAAAACAAAATATTTTTGTGTTGACTTCCCCCTTTAATAGGCGAGTCATATGTCAAATTTAATTTCATTTTCCTTTTCTTCCTTTGCAACCTCTTCGAATTTCGACTACATTTTCAACTGCGTTCTGCTCGCTCCCTCTCTCTCTTCCAAAACCAGTGCAGCTGACAAAATGGGACAGATGTAGACACAACCTGCACGTAGCGTTGCAAAGTGTGCACAGTGAGATGAGTCAGTGGTTGGTAAACACACTCAACAACATTGCGGTCGCAGTCAGCCAGCTGAGATGTTGACCGATATATTGATGAGCTGCATTAACAGCACCACATCTCTTTCATCTCATTCTCACACCAGTCCGGGCCCGGTACCGGTCTGCGGGGCACGTGGTGCACCCGACTCTGCTGGATCATTGTCAAGCATTGGGTCATAGTGTGACACTTGTAAAGAGCGTACAAAGTAGGGCAAGCATGTGTGCAATGCATGTGGAAAAGTGTGCGCGTGTGAGTGGTCATATTTCAGCCTCATTGGGCTCGTGTTTGCCTTTAAGTGTTGGTGATGGGGCTAATTTTCCTCAAGTAAACAGAAGCATCCGCGCAAACACACAGAGGCCAGCTTGGTCCGATGTACTCGAGTGTGAAAGCGCATCAGGTGTGTGTGAAGACGACTTGATGCGCCATATGGAGAGGGACTGTTTTTCTTTTTCGCTTCGCAACTGAGCGACGAAGCGCCTGCGTGATTTACTGGAATTTACTTAAAAGAAGATGGGGAAAAAGAAAAACACTGAGACTGTCACGTCACGGTGGTTCTTAGAAACCCAGTGGAATGACAGCTTGGCATGTGATATTTGACAAGATGACCCATGATCTGGCAGAGGTGAGTGTGGGTGGGATATGTTGGGGCATGTGCTGAATGTGTGACTCCACTTCCCCATCTGAGCTCATTTCTACTGTCTCATATCCTCTTTTGACTTGCAGACTGTAGCCTCATTCTTACACAACCTGTTTTTTTTTGTTGTTTTTTTTGAGGGAGAGATGTGGTTTGAGTTGCATTGGAGGGACACACACACACACACACACACACCGCAGCTGGCCTGTCGTCTGGGTGAATTGCAGACTGGGGGCGTCTTATTTGTGTTTGTAACTCTTTTTAATTTATTTCGAACAGCACAACAATTGTTAGAAAACTACTTCAACTTACACTGAACTTTATTTTGTTTAAATTCCATATATGCTACCCTGTCACCTCCCGTCTCCTTATTTTAGCGTCGACTACCAGCGGTGGAACCTTCAAAGAAAATCTTTACAGTAGAATCAGCTCATTTGAAAAAGTCCGCTGATGTTTCATGGGTGTGTCTCAGTCCGGAAATACTTGGATAACACTTATCTTACGTCCCAGATTAACTCGAGCAATTTCTCTCACATCGACTGAGATGACACGCCAATGAATATTCATATTCATCGGAAGCCATCACAGAGAATCACACGTAACTTGTCATGTTTCCAAAAAGATTATGTTGTGATGTAATGATGAGCTTTACCGTCACTCTCTGTCTATTATCAAAAAGGTTATCAAACCAAATATCTGGAAATGGTGATCACGCATCACCCGTTAGTAATTCTCAAAACAGTCACCAAGTGAATGAGTGATTCGGTCATTTAAAAAAAAAATGCCTCCTGTCAATTGCAGAAACAGCCATGCTTCAAAAAGCTTTGTATCTGGAATTATCACACACAAATTGTTTCTCAGTGGTTCAAGACGGCTTCACTGTCTTTATATTAAATGTCTATTATCTCGCAAAGCATTTAGGCACAAAGCAGCCGAGAATGACTCGCATTAATTTTGTGTGAGCCTTATCTGGCAACTGATCTCACAAATACCTCCCATTCCATTTCGCTTTGCATGGTGACTCTCAGCCATGCGGAGAGAAATGCTGCAGGGCGGCTTCGCCGGTTCTTGCACATGGTCGCTTTCTGACACAAGCTCATTTGTAGTTCTCCATTTGTTTACATAGCGTTAATAATGGACGCTGGATAGGTTCTGAGTGGAGAAATAGATTTTCTGACAGTGAATATCACGGAGTTTGGCTACTTTCTTGTAATGGGGGTATTCCCTTTTTTATTGTTTGTGTTCTTATTTATTTGTCTCCCTGAAATTTCCGTAAAACCGCCATGAAATTCGAATCGATAACTTTGGTTGATATCACAACAGTTCCCTGTTAATGCGTCATTAAATCCTGACGTTGTGGGTGAAATGGCCCAAGGCAAGAACAGGAGAAACCCATTTCAACCGTGAGCCTTGCAAGTGCCCAAATAGACTTTCAGACTTTTTAACGGAATTTTGTACCCATTCTCCACCCAGCTCAAATGAATTAGATCAGATATTTCCACAGATTCGCAATTGAATCCAGGTCTGGACTTTGACTTAACACCTGGCTACGTTCAGTTCCGAACCACTCCATTGTAGATTTTGCTCTATGTTTAGGATCATTGTCTTGTTAGAAGGTCAACATGCGTGTGTTGGAGTCATTGTCAAAAGCATACAAGACTCTCTTGGTCCGTGATGATTTCTCTCCCTCCACGTTCTTTTTAGGATTGGCTGGTCCTGACAGGAATGTAGGTTTCCCAGCCAATAAACTGAGGACCCGGAGGGGTCCTGCCCCGAGACCAAAATAACCCTGTAAATACACTGCAAGCACTATGAGAACTGGAGCTGGCCCAGCTGATGAATGCTTTGTGTACAAACAAGGCATGTTTGTCTTGTCAGCCGTGTACTGCTGAACCATGCAGGCTATAAATGTTGCTCTTTGTTGCGATAGGCGCCAACCTCTCGCCGAGGGGCACTTTGATACCGATGTTTGTGGGCATTTGTGGAAATGAATACTGTAGGCAGGTTACATGTGGTTTTGTTGGAAACGTTTAATAACACGGGACTCAGCTGGTCATCTTGTGCAACGTAGCAGATGATAAACATTTTTTTTAAGTCTGTTTTGGCATAACGGTACTGTAGTTGCACATCAGACCTGGAGCCGTAGTTTTGGGTTGTCAGGTGTCAGTCGCCCTCTTGTAGTCATGCCACAGTATCTCAATTGGGTTGAGGTTCTCGGGGTTCTCTGTTCAACTTCCGTTATTAGACACACACTTGATGGTGTTTTTTTTTATATCGGCGTTCCTTCCAAACTATTGAAGTTTGCTTTTATCTGCCTGCTCAATTTGTGCCAGGTTGGCCACTTTTAGAAGACAATGCATTTGCGGACAATTTGCCAGACCATGGACTGATGGTACGTCAAGGCTTTCAAAGATCTTTTTTTGTGAGCTTTTCCGGCTTCATGTAAATTATTAATTCATAATTTTAGACATGACGGGAGCTCTTCCGCGTGTGCCATGGTTTGGAATTGCAAACTGTTGCGCGTGTGTTTTAATTGAGCCGCGTTGCTCTAACCAACACCTCCTGTCTTGTCTCATTGACTGGCCTCTAGGTTTGGCTGGCGCCAATGATGTAGACAATGTCAACATCGCATTTTCATGAAGCCAGCGAATGCGCAAACCGGTCACAGACTCATGATTCCGATTGAACGGTTGAAAGTTTCTGCAATAACAACAAAACCAGAAACAACCATAATGAATTCTGTAGACTTGTTCCTCTTGTCGCACTCCAGCTATCAGACTAATTTTGGGGAATAGTAAGAGTGGGAGGAGGAAGCTGAGCCAGTATTTGGAGCGAGGGCTGAGGAAGATGATGAATAGTGACCGTAACTCCTCCAGTTGGAGGAGGAGTGGCACACACACAAGCATTGAACTTCCTTTTGGAAGCCGTCGTTTGTGCGGCTCGGCGAGCAAAGTGTATCTGCCGGCACGTGGAGGAGCAGCTTTCATATGGATGTGTTACTTTTGAGCTAGTTGGAGAGTTGCCGGTAAGAATTCTGCGGTCGACAAGGAAGTTGATTTTGTGCTACTCGTGACTTGAATTGAATTAGACAACAGAAACATGCTTAGATAGGACAATTTGATGTGTTAGTTCGTCGTCTCAAGAATATCACTTGAATACAATTGCCGTCTGAGAGCATTATATATTTTTAGTTTGTTGCGCTCAAATGCGTATTATTAACATTTTAATTTTTTTTTGGGGGGGGGGGCGCAGCAGGTTGTATATCTTATGATCTGAGTGCGAATACCTGTTGTACAAAGTGTTCGCAAAAATAATTTTTTGTCCAACCAGTTTGGTTAGGCACGATGAATAGTTGCTTTCCTTTTTTAAATTAGACAAGATTCCATTTAACTCGAAAACTCGTTTTAAAAAGCAAAGAAAACACCAACCTTACCTGTTTTAAAAGTTATACTGTGAAAAGTTCCGCTCATGATTTTAGGCTGGAGGGGGGGGGGACGAGTATAAAAACTTTGCTTGTTTTCCTGTGTTGTCTGTAGAGGAAGTTACTTCAACTCTGACAAAAAAAGTAGGAGTTGTGATAACCGAAGGGAAGAAAAGGGAAGTGATGCACTGTGTTTTGATGATGATCATCATCTTTGTCTTTCCTGTGCTTTAGTGGGACCTAATGTTTACACATTCACTTGAAGTGGACTAAATATAGACTTTTGTTTTGCATTGTGACAGTATGATTCGCCGATGTTGGCAGGTAACTGCTACTTAATTACCGTCACAAAGTTGGTTACTTAACATAATTCAAGCGACAGCGTGTAACTCTCTGTGATGTTTGGCAGCTGCTTTCACTGCAGTCATTTTGCAACATGATCAAATGTGCACGGAGCCACGTTTTACGCTGAACCCAAGTCCATTTGAACATCAGTGGATACTCAATTTAAAACCGTGCTCTGTCGATTTCGTGCTTGCCCTGTTAAGAGTCGTCAAGTGTTGTTCTGCGGGTTGTGCACCTGTTACAGTACGTTCCCCATTTGAACTTGTCACTCATTCACATTCGCTTTTGCCAATCGCTGCTCTTGCTTCTGCTCTACTCTCCTTTAATTAACACTCAAAGCTTACGTAATGTCAGCATTTTTGAGAGAGGGCAGCAAAACAGAGAATTGGTTCGCTCACAAAAGCTGGTATCAAAGGGATTTCCTAAATACCATATAAGAATATAAAGTTGTTGCTCCCTTTGAGTAAGTTAATATTGTGTTTGTGGAATATTGAATCGAGCAGCAAAATCCACCCATTTTTATCCATCTCAGTGGGCAGCCATTTTGCCACTTGCCATCAACTGAAAATGACATCACAGTTGCTCAGGGTTTAGGTAACGTTTAATCGTAGCTCAGCTTGCAAACGTCACATGACCAATCTCAGAAAATTGGTGAGCAGGCTTGGTGTTCAAGTCAATATTCCACAAACACAATATTCATCAGAATATCGTGTTTATGCTAATGGAGCAGCAAATAACACATTGTTGGAAAATAATAAAATAAAATTAATGGTCTCAGTGAGCTATGGGCTTTAATGTCCGAGCCACTGTGATATTTTTCAAATGATGCCGAACTGTGGCATCTTTTTTCCTTTCTGGACATGGATTTGTCACCTTTGCTTCTCAGCGGATCTTAAATTAGGCATCCTGCAACTTGAGTGTCAATTTTGGAAAACATTGGGTTGACTGCAATATATTGGCCTAATTCTCTTTGACGGGGGAGATACAGTCACTGTCCCACAAAACAACATATTTGCCATTTTATAACCAAGCATCTTTTTTTGTCCTTTTGTCTCTTTGTTCTTGTTTCATCCCATCAACACTCCCCTCCATGATCGGCATCCTCATGCTCCAGCTTCCAGACATGTAATCAGCAGCAGAAGCAGCGCGTATTCCTGATTGCACTCAATTTTTCCTCTCAAACAAGGTAAATATATCTGCAGATCAATTCTAACAAACCTCCCATTCTGGCAGTCATTCTTTTGTAGCACCCGCATGTTCCCTATGCTGACAATCCCCCATACCTTTAAATAATGACTTCACATTTAAGATCAAGTCCCATGAGTGGATACCCACAGAATATCGGGAAGCTGTGTGTCCGTCTGTCTTCGTGCAGAATGTTCAGTGTGCTCTTGTCACCATGGGCTATGGCTGTTTGTGTTTGAGAGGTCATATTTGCCATGCCAGCCGAGTCACGTAATCTTTCCCAAACAGAACCTGTAACTGACGACACTTTGTCTTCATGCCTATAGGCTCACCTCAAACCACACACAAACACCGACACGTGCGCGACCCTAAGGCAAGAAAAGTGTATGTTTCAAAGGAAAGTTGCGACGTGTGTATGAAAGGGAGAACAGAGAAAGCACGCGTGTTATTTTATTATGCGTGTGTACGTGTGCATGCGGTGAGGTTGATTGACTGCAATGTTACATTTGTCTTTTTGAGAGGGTCCACCTTTGTACGTGTTAGTGTCTAATATACGCTATTTATTCATTTATTTACCCTGGTGCCTTTGGCTGCTTAAAGACCTTCTTTGGCATAGCAAAGGTCTAAAAATACCCTCGCATATTAACACCATATCTGTGAACACGAGTGCTATGGCCCCACACTGCCCCCAAGTGTGTGTCCATGCGCACTTTTCAAATATGTCCTTTGTATTGGTTTGATGGAAGAAAAGCACTCTTTGGAATATGTCAATGGTTTTAATAGTGTTGATGGTCTGCACACCTCCGTAGCGTTGACCCCTGTGCCCAACTTCCTCCCTTCCGTGTCTTCCCACTGGCACTGAGTGTTTGAAGTGCTGGGCCTTGTGACATCACAGCGTCGGACACAATGGTCCTGCTGTCCCCGCACTGCGTCACAGATGCCTGCTTCCCCCGGTGGATGCTTGGCAATGGGAGGGCCAGTGTGGGATGTTATACTGCCTGGTAGCCGTGTGTCACCATATGAGAGCAGGAAGTGATAGCCCACTTGCATGTGTGTGTGTGTTAAACTTACATATCATGGCTTAGTCAGTGCTGGAAGTCACACACGAGTTACATAATGTGTGTTGGACAGAAGATGGATTTCCCTTGGGCTGCTTTTCCTCTCCTGCCTAATTGTTTGTCTTTGTCTTGTTATCCTGTTATTCAGTTTCATTGTGCAAATCAATTACAAACAAACAGACAGCAGGACTGTGGAATGTAAATGTTGTCATCATGATATCACCTTTTGGGAGCTGTCGCGGTGTTAAAAGTCACAATTGATTTGCGACAAACTGGTACACAACTATTTCATGCATTTAAATGAAATTACTAGAATATATTCTCACGTATCAAATGAAATATGCTTGTTGTTGTGTAGATATAATGATGTATTATTATATTTGTTTATTTTATATATATATATATATATATATATTAACTCTCTATATATATTCAAACACATAAAAAGTACATTGGAAAATTTGAGATATTTTTACAATTTTATATATCTAATATTTTTAATTAAATTGTTTCCATTTTTTTAATTTTATATATATATATTTATAGATATAAAATTATTTATTCTATAATATCATTTTATATATAATTCTCTCTCTCTCTCTACATATATATATATATACATATACACATATATATATATATATATATATATATATATATATATATATATATATATGTATGTACTTTTTATGTGTTCGAATGTAAGTGTTTCAATTTCTGCACGGGTGTTTCTTTTTCATGTGGGCGATCCGACAGGCACAAAGCGGGCAGTGTTTGCCCCCTCTGGTGCTGAAAAGTACACTTTGGACAACAGGCAGCTTCAGCCTTTCTCAATAGGAGCAGCCATTCTTATTGTACCTCATGCACAATGACCTTTTTTCTCTCTCTTTGTCTCGATCCCCTCTGTGGTTCTCCTCTTCGTGACCATGAACGTCCAATGTCTGAGTCTGGCTCTGATTGGTGGTGTCGAACCTCATGTGACTGCTTCTGTGGCTGTCAAAACGACACAGATGCAAGGAAAACGAAGCAGAAACCATCAGTCACTTCCCAGAATTCTGTTTGTTGACTCCAGCCGAGCTTAGTCATGCAGGGAAATGAACACATGTCATTGCAGAAGGGGAACTGGGAGTCCCCACTGAATGTGTGTATCTGCATGTTGCAAGACGGTGTGCGTGAGAGAAAACAGAAGGAGGTGCTGTAAAGAGGTCAGGGTGTTCCCCATTACCCCTTTGCTCACAAGACCAGAGTCAGCATGTATTGCAATACTTGTTTTAGCAACCCCAGTGCCCACGATCACGGTCAGCATCTTTTTGAAATGTGTTTGTTTTCATATTGGAGAAATTATCTATCCATCCATCCACTTTTTATTGCAGGAGTGGGATTACAACCTTAATTGAACACCAGCTCATCACAGGGAACATACTCTATGGATAGAAAAACAACATCACACTCACATTTATGAGCGTGAGAACATGCAAGAGCTGATATTTGAGCCCAGAAAATTAGAATTGTGAGAGACGCATAAAGTGCAGCGTTGCTCGGGAAATGATTAATCATGTTGGCGGAAAAAAAAGGAAGCGAAACTTTCTACAAGATATTGCTCATACCCGATGCCACGTGATTTGCTGGGCCCCATCTAAGTTTGACTAACGCTTTTTTCCTCAAATAAAGTGGCTTGGAATCATTGTTATATTTGGTACGATAATCACAATAATTCCATTGACATCTCTTGCACCTTTGGGTTTTTTTTTTCAGTGTACCTTTTTCCCCTGAAATAGTGACCAAGAGTGTCTATTCACTTTGAGATTTGTTGAAGAAGACATTTTGACCTGCTTAAATAATGAAAAGCAATGCTATTTTTTTTTCCTACTGTTTGTTGCGTGTTTTTTTTTTTTTGATTAGTTAAGTTTAAACATATGGGGAGCCAGGTCAAAAGAATAAAGCTGTATTTATTTTTTGTGTGTGTGTGCTTCTTGGGGATATTACAGATTGCACTGTGCCACCATTGCCTTTTTATTCTTATACGGCTGCATTAGAAACGACCCGAATTAGGTTGCTCGTATTAATATTTCCCCGCCGCATTCCCTCACAGCTTCCTCTACCTCTCGGACTGGACTGCGGTGCGTTGACTTCGTCTCGCCCTCCCCTGCCCCCTCGCCCCCCAGCAATGGCCTCACGCATTGGTCTGCGTATGCAGGTAAAAGACACGAGTGTTCGTCACCTCTTATTTTTGTCCACATTTTAGAAAATAGAAGGCAAGCAGAAACAAACGCATCACCTGAATTGTTTTCGAGCTCACTGATCGAACATATTTACTTCCTCAGCTGATGCGAGACCAGCTGCAGCAGGAGGAGCAGCGTGAGCGGCAACAGCAGCAAAATGCAGCCCTGCAGTACATGCAGCAACGCATGGCTGGGCCACCTGCCCCCACTGCAGCCATTAGCGCTCCCCAGAACTACCAAAGCATGCAGGTGCCCGTGGAGGTTCTTAAGGTCAGTAGAATAGCTGCATAACATTGGATATCACTTGATCACGTCACGCTCCGATTAATATAGCCCTTTAAAATCAAAACGAACAAACACACAAAAAAAAAAAATGGCTTTTTTGCTAGCCAGCCACAATGTGTGTTCATAATTGACTATTTTCTTTGTATTGTTGGGAGGACGTTTTACTGAATTCTTAGTCTCTTATATTCTGTCTGATGACTAATATGCTTTATAACCCCAAATTGGCCTCTCATTGCGAAAATTAATACCAATAAACTTTACACATCTTGCAAGAAGCCACTGATTTGGTTCAAGGTGTGCCACTCGCTTTCTATTCATCATCTTGTTCCCCTGTAGGGATGTATTTCGAATATGATAATCCAATCAAAATAAAAACTCGAGTTGTGCTTTTCTTTTTAACGCAGGTGCAAACCCACCTTGAGAATCCGACAGACTACCACATCCGTCAGTCTCGGAGGCAGCAGGTGAAAGAGTACCTCTCCACTACCTTTGCCACCAAACAGGTATCTGTCGATCATCATCCTTTATCAATACTATTACACTCCTCAATAGGAAGTTGCTCATCTGCTCTTTTTGTCCTCTCTGCCTCGAGATGGTTCACGCCGTAGCAGGCCCAATGCCGCCATCTCCCCCTGCAGCCATCGGGCCCACAGGAGGTTCCGCGTCGCTACCCCCGCCCCTCCACTCTCCGCACCGACGCACCGAGCAGCTCATGACTGGCAATAGTGCGCCCAATAGCCCGATGGCCATGCTCAACATCGGATCCAGCCATGAGCAAGAGGTAGGCGGCCTGGAAACATTTTGTTGTCGGTCATGTCAAATAGTGTTGGTTACAAAAACCGCAGCGAACGAATATCCCTGAAATATGACCTTATTGCATACATATAACATTATGAGGATTGAATATTGTCCCCATTATCGTCACATTTTATGAAGCGTCGTCATGATTTAATTGGCCTTTGGTAAGCTGAAGCGGCGTTGGAAAAGCCATTTGTGTCGTGCGCACAGTAGGTGAATAAATGTGTTGACTAACTGACGCTGGCTTTCATTACAGTTTAAACGCTCCATTATGGCCTTGTCGCAGCAATTACGACTTAACAAGTGACAGACAAACAGTTTACGATGCCAAGGCCCTTTGAACATGGCAGACTTTGACCAAAATCTCTATCAGCGCAGCTCTCAGCTTCGGTTTTGTCAGTATTCCCGAGAGGAAAATAGTCTAAGCAGTTAGCCTCCATGGAGAAGTCATCTTTTAATTCGGCTCTCGACTGAAACATGCGCCTGCAGGTGAGTTCACCTGAAGAACTCGAAATGTACCGGTGTCAGGGTCTTCGGTTGTGAGAGGATTTTGAGTGCACAAAATGTGGCGCCGGTGCATGACTTGTTTTAAAGTTCGATGTTATTGCTTACGTTAATACTCCCATGTTTTTTCAGATGGATGAGGTCATTGATGACATCATCAGCATGCAGTCCAGTTACGATGATGTCCAGGCCTACATAGACCCCGTCCAGATGCCCAACACAGTAAGTCGGGCCAAAATGAGCAAGTGAATAATGATTCTGAACGACGTTATATGGACAAAAATCATTTTTTATCAATTTATGAATCAATTAGTGCAGAGTTCACCTACGCCGATTAGGTTTCTCCAAATTTTCATTTTCATTCTTCAGCTCTCATTGAATTATTGGAAATGTCTTTCCTTCTGGATAAATGGACAAAATTTCCCAAAGACACACTCCAGCATTTATAGATTTATAGCTTCCATTTTGACGTCCTGTGTGTTTATAATCAGATTTAAAATTTAGAATTAATTACAATTCAAATATAATGATTACAAATTACCACACACTAACGGCGAATTAATTTATTCCTAAAATATATTTTCATATTCATAATTTTGTCCCATGGGATGATCCATCCAGGATTTTTATTTATTCATTTTTACAACTAGTTAAACAAAAATTACCACTTGGTACATAGTTTTATGCAATTAATAATAAGTTTAAAATTACAAAAAAATATTTTGTCATTACAATTTAAATTTAATTATGTTTTTATTTATTTATTTATTTATTTTTTTATGTCCTGACCCTATCAACGTTCTGTGATGTCACAGGCATTTTCTTGCGTAAACACAGAATGGTTGCATTGATTTGAACATGCTGAGCAAGGTTATACACGCTAACAAAAAACATGTCAATTGAAGACTGGGGCGGGGGGGGGGGGGCAAAGTAAGAATTAACAATTAAACTGCCAGCAGTTAGAGTTCAACTTGTTTACAAGGTATTTGGAAAACGGGAGGAGGCGGAGGCGGAGGCGGAGGAGGAGGAGGAGGAGGAGGAGGGGGACGAGAGTAAGGGGATGAGGGCAATTTGTGCAAAGGGAAAACAGGCTGAAAGTCCAGTTAGGGGAAAGTTCACTCTTGGTTGGTGGTAGGAAGAGGAGTATCTAGACGAAAATTGGATCAGTACTGCTGAGGTAGTGTCCCGACACAGTCTGCCCTGGAGCGAGGAGGGAGGAACCCTCCGACCTTGCTGGGGGTTTAGAGGATGAAGGAGACGAGTACGACATACGCCATTGTGGAAGTTATTGAAGGAGAAGAAATTCAGTTGGTAAGATAACGTCTAATTTTAACTGTTGTGATCGTTGTTGGTGGAGTTTGTTGGTGCTCGGGGAAAGACTTTCGAGACCAACGTGGTGCCATCTTTAACGACCAGCCTCAGGCGGCTGATTACGTCCATAGAGTGTGGGGGTGGAAAGCATTCTCAAATTGTCGCTCTGTGCGATACATGGCATATATGTTGTTTGATTTAATCTCACCATGGTGTATCGGTTGTATAAATGACCTTTCAGCTTGATTGGTTCAATCCTAGCCAGCGCATTTGTCTGCACACATTTGTGTGTCAACAGTTAATCCAACATCACAGTAATAGATTGATTAGATTAGGACGTTGATCAACACAGACGCATCCTGTGTGAAAGCCATGCACTCAATGAACTGCTGGAATGAGATAGATTACGCAAGAATATTCCTGTGTCTTATATGTGCGTGCACTAAAATACACTTTTCTTTTATTCTCAACTGACAAACCAATGAATCAACTTCACCTGCTAATCCTGATGGGGATTAAAGAGGCATACTCCTGGAATTCTTGGAATCTTAAAGTTTAGCAAGAGCCAGGAAAACCACCGAAAATCAGGGATTTACGCTGGGGTGGATATTAGAGTGTGTTTAATTGTGTACATTGAGCCACACATTAATTTTCTTTTGGAATATGGGGTTCAATAAATCAAGAGAGTTTTATCTGAAAAAGAAGTTGCAATGCAAACCTGTTCATGTACAATTTAAGAAACTTAATTTTATTATTTGTATTTCACAACATGCAATTTGCATACAGAGGAATGTGTTTGTTCATATATGCCTGTGTGTGTGTGCGCGTGTGTGTGTGTGTGTGCATTCATGGCTCCATGTGATGTTTTGATGTCCGAGCTTGCACAGTAGCCATCAGATAAGGTATCACTTCCTTTTGACATCTTTATCTTTCGCTCCTCATTAGCGAGTGCCCCATTTGCCCTCACGCCGGAGAGCAAAACACAATAGAAAGCAAGATATGTAGAGTTAAATCAATAACTAAATCGATTAAAACAAAATCTGCTCTTTTAGTAGCTAAATCACACCTCTCAATGTTACCGTTGAAATGCAACCTTTATGACTGTTTAGCGAGGGCGAGAATAAAGCCATAGAGACCGATAAGCTCCTGGCCTGAGGAGGACAGTCAATCATTGCTGCATGCTTGTCAGGTCGTCCTTAGGTGTGATATTATTGCATTTTCCTTAGTTATCTGGTCTTTACAGAACACTAAACACGGACACTGATTTCATAAAGGGATTTAAGCGGGGATGTGAGGCCGTAAACGAGTCTTCTCCGACCCATAGAAAAATAATCTCAAGTATGGCCGTTTGACCCATGTTTTACTTTGCAATTTTTATGATTGACGTTGCATTTCGGAAGGAGTTCTGCCATTATGTGGTTTATAGTATTAAGCTGCGTTTCTCTTTAATAGGCCTATGTACGTATTTTGAATTGGAAATAAATCTCATGGGGAAAAAATGGCGGGAAAAGTAGCATTTCATATTTCTGCCTGTATTCGGTAATCGTAGGCGATTTTTTTTTTTTCTTCTTTTTTTTAGCATACCCTGAAAACATACGAATGTGCTACGACACACCGGTTGGGTCGCTGCACTTGGACACTTTCATTTATATCCAATAGATGTTCTGATTTCGTTCATGTTTTCATTCCTCAGCTGTGTCAAAACTTCACTCTCTTAAGGCCACGTTTGCATTTCCTTGCCTCGTCCCCAGCTCCCGCTGTCCAGCAGCCACCTGGATGTGTACACAGGTCCAGGGATGAAGGGGCCGGCCATTGCAATGACCAGCAACTCCTGTCCGGCCAACTTGACCATCAAACGAGAAATTTCAGGTGCGACCATTTTGCATGCATGCTGATGATGAGAAATGATTTGATTAAAACACTCAACCCACATCAAATGTCTAATTGGTGTTTGTGTGAGCCATGCGTTGATGACTTTTTGTTATTGCAAAGAAACAGAAGCCCGTGCCCTGGCCAAGGAGAGACAAAAGAAAGACAACCACAATCTCAGTAAGTCTTTGCCGCTTTCAGCACGCAGTTTTGCTCCAAACTTAATGATTTGGTTTCTCTGTGCATTGCATAATCTTATTCCAGGGCAACACACACACACACGCACACAACTATAACCTTCTACAGTTTTATATCCCATTTTGCTGATTTAGCAGGCACAGTGCAATGAGTGGGTGATTGAATTACCTGTAAATTTTTTTGCTTCTCTGGCACTGAAGTACACTTAATTGCCCATGATTACGTGAGCTCGTGTGAATGCGAGCGAGGGAGTGTCCGCGTGCGAGTGTAACTTTTGCCACATGATCCTTTCTTTTCTCCATTGTGTCTTTTCATTCATCCTCCTTCTTTTGTTCATTTATTTGAAGTTGAAAGAAGGCGGCGGTTCAACATCAATGATCGGATTAAAGAGCTTGGCACAATGATTCCCAAAACCAATGATCTGTAAGTACTATTTGCTATATTGTTTTTTTTTTTCGTGTGTGTGTGTGTGTGTGTTTAGAATGTTAATGTGTTTACCCTCCGGATAAACACACTAACATAGTTAGAAAATTAGAAGGCCAAATTTGGCCAGTAAGTAAGGCTGTTTCTCTTTAAGGTAATCAGATAATGTTTGGGGGTTAAGTCAATTAAATATTCTTATCATTTTCCAGTTGGTTACTTGAAGAGATAAAACACGTTTCAGGCACTTTACAGTTTCACTGATAGCCATGTCAACATTTCCTTTGCCTTTATGCTTTGCATAGCGATGTTCGCTGGAACAAGGGCACCATCCTGAGAGCGTCTGTGGATTACATCAAACGTATGCAGAAGGATGTTCAGAGGACCAGAGATGTGGAGACTAATTTTAGAAGGATGGAAATGGCCAACAAACAGTTGATGCTTCGCATTCAGGTAATTTCGCAAGTACGCCTGTCATAAACAGTTAAGCCCAATAATTGAAGAATTGAAAAAAAAAAAAATCAGCATTGCTCAGGCCTGAGCTGATTTTTGAACCGAGAGCATCGAAATGTGTCATTAACGACACAGTAAGAAAATTTTAATGCCGCAGGGCAAAATCGCATGTTGTACTGTTCTGAAAATTATTGACTCCAACTCATGACGTTTGCTTCATCAGTGAAGTATAATGACGGGCACGTCAATTAAATTCTCTTCCACGAGATGACTGAAGGTAACATTAGCTTGTGCCTCCGCCTGTTGACATTCCAACAACAGCATCGCTTTGTGTTGAACTAGCGATGAGAAAATGAAGCTTTGAATTTGCTTCGTGAATCAGTTGTTTTATTTCTTTTACTCCTCTAGATGGCACTGTTGGTTTAAATAAAAGGGTTTGAGAAATGGGCATGGCGGTTTACTTTCAGCCGAATGTTGAACAGAGTCAAAAAAAATGATAGCAACTGCTTCATGAAGCAAACGTGAAGCTTCATTTTCCCCATCACAATCTTCAACTAAATACGTCCAATTCTCTCACTGAGTAATTTGTAAGTAACAATTATTTCAATAGACAGTGTTTTTTGTGACATTTTTTGAGATGGTTGGGAAACACTGCTTTGACTGTAGTGACTTTAGATTATGTTGTTTATCAGGGAATGAGTGATTTTCTAAATTTTTTGTCTTTAACATTTTTTGCTGCGCAAATGTGGCCGGTATATGAATCATTTTGGCCCTAACTGTATGTTCATCCACCTCCATACAATAGTCTTACATTGAAAATGTTGTCGTTAACAGGAACTGGAAATGCAGGCTCATCTTCATGGCCTACCCAGCAACTCTCCATCCGGCCTGAACCCGGTCGACGTGATGGCCCCATATATAAAACAAGAGACCAGCCCAGAGGAGAACCTTTCCCACACTCAGACACAAGCTCCCCATCACCGCCTCACCCAAAGTCAGGCTCCGCCCCAACCCCAGCAGCATCATTTCCTCCCGCAGACCCACCTGCACCCTCAAAGCCAGGCTCAGCCTCAGCCTCAGCAACCCCGGCAGCTGACCATGCTCCCACAGCACCTCCAGCCCCAGCCGCCCATCCAGTACCCCGCCGTAGGCAGCTCCCAGCCCTTTGACTTTGCTCAGTCGCTGGACATGTGCGACGGGATGCAGGCCTTCTCAGACGGCATGTCTGGGCTGGGCGATCTGGGAGGACTGGATATGCAAAACCGTAGAAGCGATATGGGTTTCCTCATGATGGATGAGGCGTTGTCCCCCATCGGCGGCGACCCTCTGCTCTCCACTATGTCCCCGGAGGCCTCTGTCGACTCCAGTCGCAGATCCAGCTTCAGCATAGAGGACGGTGACATACTCTAGGCACATGCATGCAAACACACGTACACACTCCTGCAAGCACACACTTTGAGAAAAAAAAAAAAAAAAAGATGAAGAGCATAAAAAGGAAATCATCACAATGACTGGAAGCCATTAAGCAGCAGAGTCCTACAATGCATCTGATAAATATCCAAACTCATACCTGGCACTGCTCTGACAAACGCAACACTTAACAGCAACGGAAAAACAGGAGGCTGAGGATCTTGTAACTTTCGAAAGAACATTTTCAAGGAGTCAACAAATACTGAGGTCTGAGAGTTCGTAAAACGGCGTATCGTTTTCATGAAGGTGGTGGTCATTTTTTAGTCATAGGACGAAAACCTTGTACATTATTCCATTTTCCGCATCACCGTAAATGATTACATGATACTAAATCAAATACAGAACGAGCAGCTTCATGATCCTGTGTCGACAGTGATGCTGCTCGTTCTCGTTTTTGTTTCGGTGTATCTGTAATTGCACATTCTGTCGTCACCATGAGCACTATGTGGTTGATGTCAGCCAGACGCCATCGCTAGCATGCTAAGCTTAGCATGTCCTTAAAGTGGCCACGTTGACATGCACATAATGGGCTTTTTACGGGTGTGATTTTTTTCTAATCCTCACTCTCGGTGTACTCCGCATCCTCAACTCACACCGCCAGTGCCTCTTTCTATGCATCCTCTTTTCTGTCAGTGTGTTTATTGCCCTTTAAAACCCATGTCATCCATTGATCATAATACTCAGGTACTGTAACGGAATACACAAACAGGGTCAATTTAAATAAGTGCTGATGGGATCTTGAACAAGGCCCATGACTTGAGCCGCCTTTTAAGGCCAGAGTTCATGTCAAAAGTTGAGCCTGTCAACTTCTCTTTCCAGTGGTAGAGGCCCACGTTGCTTTTAATCCTGCACATATTGCAGCATGGATCACATTTGGTTCACGCAAAAATGTGTTCACTAAACGCAGATGCAAAATCGGGCCGATTACGATACCGATCATATCTATTCGCTCCACATTTTAGAGGTTTTCACTCATTTAAAAATCGTTTCAAATTGCAGAAAATACACAAACACACACACATATATATATATATATATATATATATATATATACATATATATATATATATATATATATATATATATATACTTTTTGGTCCATGTTGTCATGGCAGTCTGAGCGTAATGGCATTATAGATGGTAAAGAAATCTTGTGATATTTAATTTTTCGTTATAAGTAGGGATGGGCATTTGACTACATTTCCTTGATTGACGACGGAAAATAACGCTTAATTAATCGACTGTTCTTTTTTGGGTTGGGAGAAATTCTCTGTGAATGTTCAGAACTCCTGTTTGCATGGCACCATAATGTCATGTTGTTCCCAAGACCACAAAGCAGTTGTGACTGAATCAACAGCGCCTCTGCTGGTTGTCGTCAAGTAGTGCACGCTAATATTGTCTCAAATGCTTCAGAACGCAACTCTTCAACAATCAATCCCACACAATCGACCAAATTCTTAATCATTTTCACTTTATCGATATGTAATTATGCCCATCCCTAATTATAAGTTTTCTTTATTCAAGTTTGTTTTATTTCCCAAAGCACTGGAAACTATATTTTTATTTTTGACTTTGTACAAAAACGATTATTGTTATTTTGCTGTTTTATGCCACTAAGCAGCTTTTACGTATTTTGTTTTTGTGCTTTTTATGCATTTTAAAAAAAATTTTCTAAACAATCCTTTCCACCTCCTTTTAAAGCCAGTTAAAGCCACGCATGTGTTACTTGAGATGGAGCAAAGAGCCATTTGGGAACTTTTACTGACCTGGAAAATTTGTATATCTTGATACCTTATTTTCTTTCTTTTTGTATATAAAGCATAATTGGGCTTTTTATTTTTGTCATTGTTATGTTTTGAAGCCAAATAGTAGATGAAAGGTGATTCTTTGATCTAATTGAATTCAAATTTCTCACATTGTGAATGTAAACTTCACCAGCGTGCCTGGTTAGCGGGAAGTCAGTTTTTGCTGTGCCTTTTCCATTTCTTTGTAATTGTGGTTTCCATGGAAACTGGAAGACTGACTTCACCTCAACTCTGTGCTGCAGAGTTATCAGTGCCTGACCATGTTTGTTTCTTTTTTTTTTCCCTCCACCAGAGTTGTGCCTTTTCCCATTTCAACCACAGTTTGACTGTTGTTGACAACCTTGCCAACACTCCAAAGATTCGCTCGGAACACCTCCACTATTCCACTCGAGGGTTCTCTGCAGCGCAGCGTACACAGGGGACATGTCCTGATTTGAAATAAGTTATAAAATGTTTTATCACAATTCATTCAATTGCTTCAAGTGTTTTGTTTGTAGGGTGACATAGTATCTTCTCAACTCATTCAATACCATTGACGGCTAAATACGTCTTTTTTTTTTTACTCAGTTGGTAGTGAATGAGTTAAATTATCTTCTTACCGGTCTAAGATAATTTCTTCTTATTACTTTTGGCTCTATCTCCGGCCAAACGTTAATTGCTGCCCTGGCAGGGCGGTGGTGTGAGCCTGTTAGCCGAGGGGGAAAGTAGTAATGGAGTAATGCCTACCTATGGATTCTAAAAAAAACTTTAGCATTGCTTAAAGCCAGGAAACAATATTACAATGCTTTCCACCTTTCTTCAGCTGGCGTTAATTGAGCTGCAATGGGGAAAAAAACCAAAACCAGCTCATGTGCATAAAAAATGGATAGATTTGTTGAATGCAGTCTTAAAAACGCATTAAACCGCTGAGTTTTTTGCAGTGGGAGGATCATAGTGCTGACATCATTTTTTACAAGTCCTATAAACATAAGTTCCAATGTGCAGCCCAATCAAGTGTCCCTTTAATGAAAAGCTACACATCGCGTCGTGTACTTTATGTGACATATGTCAGTTTCCAGTAATAGAAAAGCAGTGCAGTACGGAGGTTTTCTCAGTTTAAAGTTGATTATAATGTGACTGTTCGTGTGCTGGTCTCCAGTCAAAGGTAAGACACTGACTCAAGTTCTCCTTTTAAAAAAGTGGATATCAATAAAGTGGCCTTGCCAAATAATAAGTCGGCACTTTCTCTTGACCTGTTGTAGGTCATTTACAACAGCTTGTTAATGACTTTAAAAGAGGGTCTAAAAGTCATTAGTAACCTATTTAAATTCAATTCATAAACCCCATTTTAAAAAGGACCTTTTGCTCCATGTCATTATAGAAATGTCCACGAGAGGGCACTAGAGATCTATGGGTCGCCACAATAATGAAATACAGAGTTGTCATTTTGCGAGAGAATAATCTGCAACCCAAATTTAAAAAAAAATAATAATACGTTTTGTGCCATACAGTTGGAATAAAAAAAAAAATCTAAACATTGCAGCAGGACCTCACACCCAATGCACCATCAAGAAAAAATGCAATATTCCCTCCTTCACTTTTCACCCACCACCTTTTGTCCCTTTCCCCTCCATCTTGTGATGTATTAGTCCAAGTCTCCTTCCGGATGAGCCATAAACTGTTTCATAGTCCTTCTTAATTTAAATAGCGCTAATCTTATTTCTAATCCTCACATAGACATTCACATGCGCACGCACACACTGATGCACTGAGCGCATGTTAGGGTGTAGTAGTGGTGTGTGCGGCCCATCCGCAGGGCCATTCTCTGGGGTCTTTATGATGCTAATGTACTCCCTGGTCTAATAAATCCCTGTAGAGCTGCATAGAGTAGATCTTATGGCTCACTCCGATCACCACCTCCGATCTCCCTCCTGCACACACACACACACACACACACACACATATACGTGTACTGCTATTACTGCGGCAGAAGTGCTTTCCTTGCATTTCCATTGATACTTGGGAGGCTGTTTAGTAAGAAGAGGCAAGGGGAAAGGTTGAGACAAATCAAACATGAAGGAACAATTTAAGAGACGTCGGCACTCTAGCTGCACTCTGTGTGTGTGCGCGTGTGCGTGCGTGTGTGGCCCCGCATTGGCAGCAGTTGGTTGAGGACAAAACAGAAAACGTAATTTTCTAATGAATTTTCCCCAAATCAGTCCATCTATTCTCTTCTAATCCATCCTCTTCCTCTGGCCACTAGGCTTGGTGTTCCTCCCTCCGCCTCGCTTTCTCCCGCCTTCCTCCTCACCTCAGGGGAGCAGTGTGTCACTTTGCTGGAAGCCCATGGAAGAGAGGTGAAAGGGGGCTGATTGAGCTAATTTAGCCCCTGGATGTGAGAGCAGGCAAGGCCTCACCTCGTGCTAATAGACAGACATCAAAATGGAGATAAGGAGGATTGATGAAAGGAAGGGATGAAGGACTATAAAACTGGGAAGACTTTTTTTTTTTTATGGATTTACCTTTCTTAGGGAATGTGAAGCAAACTTTTATGAGTGACATTGTAAAGTTGGTTAAGTTTTATGTGTGTTGCCTTGCTGATATTACTCATTGATCCATCCTCCTCCATTAAGTCGCCGTCAATCACAGCCGGTTTTACGATCTTCTCCGCAACAGGCCGATCCTCCTGGGCTAACCAAAAATAATGAAGCGGTGGTGAGCACCATTGGAGGCACAATTTATAGCTTCCGCCGCCGTACATCGTCGTGTAGCACCTCCTAAAGAAAGTGACGCAAAAATTGATTTGAGAGCCATCCTTCATTCCTGCGGAATGAAGTTTCCAGGTTGGATAATTACAGCGGAGTCTTTAAATTGAAATATATATGAAGAGGCACAAAACCTTTGAGGTCAAACCGCATGACATCGCCCAATACGCCAATTCAGTAAACTAATCTATTTTTTTCCTTGTAATTCTCACCATATGTAAACCACCATGTACAGATCCAAATATTGTACAGTGGTCTGCTGACTAAGAAAAAGTGCAGCTGTGGTCAAGTGGGTAAGCCCAGAGGGGGGCGCTAGTTCAAGACCATCAACGTTAGACACACGGCTGTGGTGTCCTTGAGCAAGACACGCTAGCCCCAAACTGCTCCTCGAGCACCTACGCAGCCCCTTGCCACTAACAGTGTGTGTTCTCTGTGATTGGTCAAATGCAGAGGTCAAGTTTTGCGTGCATTACAAAAAAGGTGGCCGGTAGATGCCACAAGATGGCAGCAAATCATTATTTGTGTCTAAATGAAACTCTTCATCTTAGTTCCTTTACACTAAGATAAGATTATGTCAAAGCACTATTTTTGTCCAAATGTAACTCCTCAGCTCACTTAGTTCTTTGACATCAGATGGCACCAAGGCAATACTTTTTATTGCATATAACATCAGTTAATATTTATGTTCCTCTCTCCTTCCAAAAACTTTGCACGTTGGTCGCTCGTAATTGTCGGTCAACGTGAATGTTTTTTTTTTTTAATGTTAAACAGGGTACCCGCTGCACTGGTTGCCAACCAATTGCAGAGCACAGATAAAACATACTGCACTTTAATTATTAATAATTTTAACTGCATTTTTGCACTTGTATTACAGTTAAAAATATTAAAATCCCATTTAATTAATTGCCATACATGGCAAGAGTTTGACCCTGAAAAATAGCGTTTTAATTTTTCTATGGCATTTTTTTTTTATTCCCATCATCTGAGAATCAATGGCGTTTGACCTTGGAGGTTCCACTGTGACAGGAGCCACATTGTCACTTTTGAGCCCTCCTCATTTAAGCGTCATTGGCGCTACATTCAAATGTTGAAGAAGTGTCCTTTTTGAAAGGTCAAACCTGAGAGCACACGCAGCCAGCCGTCACAGAGTTGAAGCGTCGCTCATCTTCACATTCTCTCGCTGTAACTACCTCGAAATCAGCGCCGCACACCTCCCTTCCTTCTTCATTCCCACCTCCGCTGCCCTCTTTATTCTGCCGCTTCTTTTGTCCATCTTCTTCTACATATTTAATACTCTTCACTGACTCCCCTCAACCTCCGGTACTTCCATTCCTGAAAGAAAAGGGAACTCAAATTGGCTGGAGAGATGAATAATGTCCACGCCATTAACAGCGGCAAAGGAAAGGGTTGGTCTTTTCATGTGTGTGCAGGTGATGAGATTTGGGGGTAGGGGTGGGTAGTTCTGATGGAGTATTGGTCAGTGGTCAGGGTCTGTTTCTCTTGCTTGCTTATAGACAGCTGCAGGGAGTGATGTGCGGTGACATGTTAAAAGATTAAGAGATTTAGTAGTAAATTCAACTAAATATATTTTTCTCAGATTTTTGCCGAACTGTTTTTTGGGGGCCCAAAATGAAATATTGTCCCCCTAACATTTCTTCTATTACGACCATGGTGTTATACTCGTTATGACCGTTAGGGGGAGTTAGTGGTCCACAACATGAACCAAACCAATTGAGATTATGAACAGGCTTGATGAATATTGTGTCGCATTCACTGCAATCGACAAACATTTTCCTTCCTTCGCAAAATGTAAATCTTCATCATTCCAAAACATTATGGACAACTCTTTGGGAGCAGTTTAGTAAAGGACATTTTTGTGTCCCAGTTTTTCAAGCAATACACCCTTGGATGAGTTTGGTGTGAAAAAACTTGACCTGAACCATTTAAAAAAGAACTTTGGGCTGAACTCTCTCTCACCTCACAAAAGTGAATGCGCACAAAATCGTAAACGCATCTTCCAAACTCTCGTGGGAAGTCTTCCCTGCTATTGATGTTAAGGCGCAGGTGACAAATCCATGTTAACTTCCACTTTTGTTCCCTAATTGTTTGTAGAAATCAGGCATCCCAATATTTTTGTCCTTCTGGTATTGATTACCCAATCAGTGTGTTGTGGCACATTACTGTGCAGTGAAATCATATCTATGCCAGCAATGTACAGTGACAGGCAGCACACTATAAAAATCATCTACCACTAGATGGCAGAATGTGCATTTAACTCGTGTTTCCACTTTTTTTTTTTTTTTTTTTTTTTAGTGTTTAGTGAGTTTTTTTTTTCCAACTCTAAAATATCCACCCCGAGTAATACTTGTATGTTAAATGCGTCGCGGAGCCGAAAAGTATAATCTCTGTAAAAGCAAGCCATCGCTCTAGTTGGTCTGTTAGAATGATCAACGATCGAACACAAATATGCCGCCATCATTTAGTTTTGCGCTGTCTGCTAATTTAAGATCGTCATTATTAAGATAAATAATGCATCTGGCAGAATTTGTCTCCTTTTGAAGGTTACAGACTCCATCTTTTCTCCGGCTGTTGAGAGGGATGTATCCTACCCGCACCTTTTCCTGATTGCAGCCTTCTTCTGGCGATAAATTTATCTACGGGACACGACTGGCTAAATGATGGCTAATTTCATTGTCCTTGATGGAAGAGTGCAAGCTAATGGTGTGGCACACAGGATTCATTCTAGCCTGTAAGCTCCTATTAAGATCTATTTGTTCTGTTGCTGTTTGTTTCTCTCCACTAGGCAATCATCCATTCATCCATCCATCTTTCAAATCCATTTGCAATCTTGTGAGTAAGAGTATGTTTCAGTGAACTTACGATGTGAAGGTCGCAAAGATTAGATTTTTTTTTTTTTATCCTCATCACTCCATGAGAAGACGCTTATACAGCCTACAGCTGTTATCACATTTATGCCCTCCTTCAAGCTTCTTTTTTAGTCTCATACCGCCGTCTCCCCGAAGATAACGAAGCGCCACATGACGCCATTGTCCCCCCCCCCCCCTTCCTCTCGTAGGTGGAGATTTAAAGTTGTGTTTTAAAACTGCCACTGTTCCAATCCTACTTAACCCCCCCCCCCCCTTCCACCCTCCTCCCTTTTGTCTCCCCCCCTCCTGTGTATACCACCTAACCCCTCTGAACTTCAGTCAGAGTTAGTGAAGACTGAGAGTACACTGGGGAGTCGAGATAGACACAGACTTAGCTGACTGCTATTTCCCCACTTTCTCCACTAATAAGAAAACTTTCTCTTATTGTGTGTGCATAGACATCACACACACTTTCACAGCAGTTCACATAAACATTTGGCGGACTCTAGTGTTGGGACACACTGCCGTCAAATGTTCTAACCTTGGCTCGGGTCTTTCCGATCGGAATTGACGTTTTCTCAATGTTCCACAAATATTCGATGTATTGAACACTCAAAATCGGCTATTGGTATTGTAATGTGAACGTAAATTGTTGGCTAGATGTGCTTTGTGATTGGCTGGTGACCTCCATCACATGCCCAAAGTCAGCTGTGATAGGCTCCAGCTCAACAGTAGAAATGGTATCAATCTTCTTATGCACTATAGAAATTCCTACGATAAAGTAAACATCGAACGTCTCATGTCAGTTTGTATTGGATCTCCTCTGATCAATGTCAAGTGTTAGCGTATGTAACTAAACTAAAAACAACGAGATCTTAACGTCCAATAAGGATAACGCGATGTTCAATATATATTTTTATCCAGGCCTACTTTCAAAATGAAATAATAATATCATCCGCATACAATATACTAGTAAGTAAAAGAAACAAGTTGTGTGTGCGAACGTGATTTGAGTGAGAGGCTTTTCTACAAAGGTCAATGTATTCAACACGCTATCCTAAGAGGCAGGAAATTTAATACCCCCTTTTTGGTTGAATTAATTAATTATAATATTAGGCTAGCTCAGGGGCTCTTTTCTTCAGTGATTAAGTGAGCACATATCTTTAAAAGAGTGCGCTGGTCTCTGGGGGTACTGGGGGGGGCTTGTGAACCTTGGGGGGGGCGGCACTGAGAGAGAGAGATGTTTAATACATGAGAGGACAGAGGAACACTGGCCACTTTGCTCACCTCCACAGTGAGAAAGGCACACATCATGTTCTGTGTTTAAACCTTCAATAGCTTTTCTTTTTCTGCAGGGGGGGGGGGGGGCGGGGGGGTTCTCCCCGTATGTCCCATCTCTGGTGTCTCTGGATACAGGTTAGTGCTCCCTGTAATATGCACAAATTTGGTTTTCGAAGCTTTTGTATTGAAATGTTACAAAAAATGGGAGTTAACACTCACGTGTGCAGTTACAGGCTGTGAAAATATGCATTATGTGGAATAAATGATTGACGATGCAGAATTTTAATATTTAGGACATCCGTGCGGTAGGAAAGCTTCAACATAAATACATTTTGATGTATTTCTTATCTTGTGGTCTGTATTTCTTTTTTTATGTGCGTATTTTAGGGACTGTATCGGCAAAACTGTTACTCTCATCAATGGAGTTTACATTTTTGTTTATTTTTAACATAAAAGATATATTTAAAAAAGTGACCAAAAAAAGGACATCATTGTGATTCTATTAATTTAATGAATATTAACTTCAAAAGCAAACACTGTTGCCACGTCTCCAATTAGCATCCAATTATGTTGTATTATTTCAACACAATATGAATTTAATGTTGCCTGATCTAATATTTGAAGTCAATGCAGAAAAACACAATTTGGTTGACCTGTTTAATTAATGTCATAATTAAAAAAAAAAAATGTTTGGCGCATCTTGTACTGCTAAATTAATGATGTTGCATTCAAATCAACATCAAAAAGAGTGTATACAATGCATGTACGTTTGAGAAGTGTCACAACAAGAAGTCTTTCTAATTTTCTTTCTCTGAACATACGCATAATGAGCTTGTGCTAACCAGCGAGCAGCCTAACAACGTGTGTGTGCGCACGTGCGTGTGTGAGTGACAGGCCTCGGACATGACGTCTCAATCATGATGACTTAATGATTCTTTCTGTCTCTAACAAAGGTGGACGATGGAGACAAAGAGGAAGGGCAGTGATGACAAGGAGGTGATGACAAGGTGACAGACAAATTATGACTGGCTGTAGGAATGCGTGTGTGTGTGTGTGTGTGTGTGTGGACGGACCTCACTTAACCTGCACACACACCAGAGGAGTTACCTGACCCCGCTAAATATCCAGGTACAATTAGGAATTCACTCGTGATCTAACGAGCACAGTGCACTGATTGGACACCCTGAGGGTACTGGGGCACTATTCACTTTCGAGTCATGAATTTTAATCACTTCGGATATACTGATCAATTATTAATTAAGTGACTTTAAGTGATGATTTTCAGGGTATGATGTGATGACACTTGAGTGTTTAAGTGTGTCTCATGGGCCTGATTTTGCCTTTTTTGTTCTTTTTTAAAGAGGAAGTCACCCCCCAAAAAAATCTTAACAACAATTTGTTCTATGCAGCCCCACTCGTCGAAACTGCAATGATGACTGATTAATATTGTGTCTGTGGAATATGAGTTAAGCTATAGAATCCACCCATATTGTACATCTTAGGGGGCAGCCATTTTTGTCACTTGTGTCGACTAAAAATGACATCACAGTTGCTCAGGGCTCACCTTACGACCAATCATGTCTCAGCTTCAGAAAACGGGTGAGCCGTGATTGGTCGTTACCCGAGCACTGAGCAACTGTGATGTCATTTTCAGTTGACAGAAAATGACAAAATGGCCGCCCCTTGAGATGGTAAACTCATTTACTGCCTTTGTCAGTCCTGCCAAGTCCTGAACAAGTCTGATTGTAAGCATGATTTTTTTTTATCATTTTTTTTTTTAAAGCTACAGAGAATCAATGGCTATTGTTTATTGGCTTCCTAAATTATTTTTTTCCTCCAGTTATTTGTTGTCATTACTTTTATTGCTAGTTGATGTCACCGTTTCCAAACCCAATCTTAAACATAGTGTACACTTTGAAGTGTCCATATATCATAGCAGAGCAGGAATACAGTAAGCATGTTCCAACAGCGCCTTTTTTTTTGCATGGCTGTGACTGTTCTATAGGTTACCCTCCTGAACAAGACCCAAGCGGGAACAGGACAAATTACAAATTACCTCCCCTATTAGGCCTGACCCCAAATTTCCTTTCATGAATATTCATTCTGCCGGCCTGCTTAGTGCGCCAAAGAAATGAATTTGCCCTCTCCTCCGAGCGGACTGAGAAAAAGGAATGATTAATGGAATTCTGCGTGGTATGAATCCATCATTTCCTCAGATGGAGGCTGGCCTGGTAATAAGGATCCAATTAGAGGCACACTGGGTGGTACACGGCAGGAGACACTGCAAGACAGGCCTTATAACACCTACACACGCGCGCAGCGTCACATTTGTTCTATCAAAAATGTCATTAAGGAAGAAATTGAGAGTTTGAATGTACACACCGACTCCCGGTCGAGCTAACACCTCCTTTTTGGGTTTTTTTTTAAGTACAAGCTTAGTTGGCTCAGTCTGATAAATTTATTGGTAGGAATGTTTCGCGTTCATATTCCTAATAGTGGGTTTGGTTCTCAGTTACTGAATGTCTCGAAGCAATGGAAGCAAAATGGAAGTCAATACTTGTCTGCAGCCGCGAGACGGAACAGTTTATCCGATCGGAAGCGGAGGAAAGGCACATGTTGTGTCTGTACTCAAAAGTCTCATCAAAGTAATAATTGTATAATATTAGTATATTTCAAGCCATTCCCGTAGATTTTATCACTATGTAATTCTTACTCCAACCAATTTGGCTCATTCATTTTGAGATCATGCGATCCATGTTGAAAAAGATGTCTCACACGCGGCCCAAGTAAATCTCACTTCCTGCCGTGTCTTTAATATTCCCACATCTATTTCCCTGTGTCCTTTAATGAGTCGCTCTGCTCCTCTCCCTCATCAACTCAAACCTTTTTAGATGAATTACATCTCCTTCAGATTGATGCGCGGCACAGCGGCTTCCTCCGCTTGCCTTTCTCGTTGTACTTAATCCACATCACATCTTCATTGGGAACAAATAGCCGCCGTGTGATACATCGGTGGGCGCGGGCGCTGGAGAGGCACGCGGGTAGAAAGTAGACGTGGAGATGTGCCAGCCTGCTCTCTGATCACATCCCGGATAAGACTTTCAGCTAATTAGCCGCCGCTTGCCTGTGAATGGAGACAAAGACAATGAAGCTGCCTGCCTGCTAGCTCAATCGCCAGAAAGGCTGTTGAAAGAGAGACAGATTAACATTTGTTCTTTTACATGCCTCCCTCTTGCACTCACACAATAACTTTGCTTATACTAATTAACAATTAGAAAAGACTAGTTGGCTAATTGTGTTATTGCTCCTAATCAAGGGGCTAATTACCTGAATGTCAATTTAGATTTAATTACTCAGTGCTTTGTTAATTCCCACTGAGCATACGTTAACCCTCCCTCCTTCCCCTCCACACATGGCTCTCATTCTTACTCTTATTCGGTGTGGAACCGGCTCCCAGGTCCTGTGTTGGCTTTTGGGGGGGGGGGGGGTGGCTAAATACGCAGATAAAATGAGGGACGGTATTTGAAAGCAGAGGCTTTAATGAACATATTTTACCACCGGGCCTCCAATTAGTCGCCTCTCTGCTGCCAAAACCGGAGGCAGGAGACATCCTCCAAGATTCAGCCATGCGTGCTTACTCCAGGCCGGTTTCCACCACTCCCATCATTAGCTTCACCTCCACTAGTCCCACAATGACGGTCGTCACTACGGCCACCCGTCGCTACTTTTCGAAGCATCGCTTGTTGCGGTTTTTTTAAGCTCCAACCAATCCTGATTTTTATTGGAATTCCTTTGTGGATACATGCTTGTCTTTATTAGGGTTGCTGTTGAGCTAGGGCTCATCCCATTTGATTTTGGGCACATTTTGGGTTGTTTCAGACTGGCCACAGTTCCATGGCATATTTAGAAAACCCATGGGCCATTTAGGCCACAATTCACCCACGATGAACGTTTTTGAAATGTGTGAGAATTTGCAGTTGCACAGGGTGGACAGACATTTACCACACAGGACGGCAGTAAACATCTAAAATGTAGTTTAGAGATCACAGATGCACGACATAGACAAGACAATTCTTTATGGAAGTCAAAATGTCACTTCACTGGTTTATATATTTATAAAAACAACACTGACGCCCAACCCTTCATTATGGAACACGTGCATTAGTTTTCTGCCAATTAAAGGGGAAGTCAACCCAACATGTTTTTTTTTTTGCAATAAAATGTTCGATACACCTTCACGAGTCAAAACATGGCATTCTGTTTAATATTACATTTGTGGAATATGAATTATTTCGGGGCGACCACGTCACAATTGCTCAGGTAATGGCCAATCACGGCTCACCTGCTTCCTGAAGCTGAGTCATGATTGGTCATTAGCTGTGATGTCATTTTCAGTCGACAGAAAGGGACAAAATGGCCGCCACCTGACATGGCTAAAACTGGTTGATTTTACCGTTTGACTCATATTCCGCAAAGGCAATATTAACCAGAATGCCATGTTTGGACTAGTGTGCTTGCATAGAACATATTCGTGTAAAAACATTTGGGTTGACTTCCCCTTTAAATAAAAAATAAATAAATAGCGCTGCATATTTAAGCTTATGTATCATGACAGGTGTGTTAATATAATGAATTGACAATTTTGCAATTAACCAGCAGAATCATCCGATTTTACGAGTATTTCTTTCTTAATTTCATCTCTCCCGCAACCCAGACCATTTAACATATCATTGAACTGCTCGCTGCTTATCTCATGGCTATAGCTAAAGAATGATGCCTCATCCACACGTACCAGTCAGCAAAACGTCTCCCACCAAGGCCGTCCATTCATCTCCTCCACTCGTGCAATGTAATGCCGAATATCGTGTTGAACATTTTTGTACTTATTGGAAATTGCAAGCCAGAGTTTTGGAACTGTTGTCTCACAATTATCCATGACCCGGCTGGAACGGCAACGAAGATGTCGCACATCCACAAACACGCGTGCATATCTTAAAAAGGAGCAAGTACTTTTCACTCTTCCTCGCTAACTGCCTGGCTCCTCATACTCCTGCCAAAATACCACAAGACAGGGTATAATATATATAATTATCCCCACTTACATTAGCCATTATGCCAGTGGAGCATTGCCGGCAGAATGACACACGACCTGTCAAGACTTCATTCATGCCATTAATAAGCGCCATTAGTGTCTGCTTTGAATACCCCTCTTGCTCACTGCAGTCATTTCAACATGTCATAGATTTTAATTTGAGGGTAAAAATAGCTGTGAGGATATTATGCACTCTCCCAGACAGTCTTTGTGGTCTTCTGATGGCGAGGAAGTTCACAGTGTGACCTTGGATTTTCTCTTTATTGGAATTAGAACCATTACTGCTCTTTAGTGCCGCGGGCCGGCGACGAGCGCTCACATGGTGGTGCACCTTCGCTTTGTGGTGTCCATCAACAGGCTTCAAATTTTAAGTTTTAAACCATTAATTTGTCACAAGTGACATTGATGTAAGCACCGGCGTCTTACGCAAAGTGGGTTAACGTGTCTTTAATTATTGCTAAAACACAATATACCCACACAACAAGCCGCATATTTTTTTTTTTTAATTCATTTATTTTTTTGGAATCATTTGGACTTTTCTGCTGCTGTCAAATCTGGTTATTCATTTTCTGACTAAAATGGACATTATTTGTGCTGTGGATGCTGTCAAGTTAGGTTTATTGCTCCGGAAGGAAATTCTGGACTCAAACTTTGAGAGTCTGGATGTTCCGGCGAATGAATCAGTTTGACATTTTCAGGATCATCTTTGTATCCAAATGAACAATTTTATATTTAATGAGTATTAAATCTAGCTGCACGCTGAATGACTGTTTAGCACGTCCACCTCACAATGCAGAGGTGCAGGGTTCAATTCCTTCCAGTGTGGAGTTTGCATGTTCTCCCCGTGTCTGCGTGGCTTTTCTCCGGGTACTCCGGGTTCCTCCCACATTCCAAAAACATGCATGGCAGGTTCTTTGGATGCTCTAAATTGTCCCTAGGTGTGATTGTGAGCGGGGAAGGTGTTTTGTCTTTGCGTGCCCCGCGATTGGCTGACAACCAGTTCAGGGTGTACCCGCCTACTCCCCTGAATCAAGCACCCTGCCACCCTTGTGAGGAGAAGCGACTTGGATGATGGATGGATGGAGTATTAAATCCATAAATTAGCAGAAAAAAAAAGTTGCCACAGACGTCTTTGTCATGTGAGACTTTAAGCAAGTATGAACCCGCACATATTCACTGCCCAGCATTTGCAAACCAGGCTTTGAAAAAAAAATTTTTTTTTTGTTTTTTTTTGGTGGAACCTGTCTAAACTTTTTTGTGCTCAGGCCAAATAAAAAAAATTGCATCGGAACTATGTGCAAATGAAGAGAGGAGTTTTATTCACCCTGACGTTCTACAATACTTCCTCCTATAGGACGCAGTTATTTGACCTTGGTGGTGGGTGCTCTTCCTACATAAAACATGTTTCGGTATTTATTTTTTTTTTCCAAGCTTACCATTTAACCCAATCTCCCAAACGACAAACTTCCCTCTTTGATTCTGTTACTGTTGTCCCCTTTCCTTCGCAGGTTCGATGTGGATGTGTGAAGTTGCCAACATCAAGTCTTAAGTGTGTGTGCGTGTGTGTGTGCCTCACAGAACTCCACCTCAGGAGGAAGCACAGGGGAATCTCCCACAGGTAAGAAGACGTGACTGTGTGTGTGTGTGCGTGGCAAAGACACTGTCCCACCGGTACAACCGTGTGTGCGTGGGTGCGTGCGTGCGTGTGTGTGTGTGTGTGTGTCCCGCAGGTACCGCAAGAGTTGGAGCCTCTTGACAGGCTGTGTCTTTGATCACTTGGTGAGTCAGTGGTTGTTTGCCTCGCTGTAGGGGCTAATTAACCAATGAAAGGACTTAATCACTAGAGCCTGCTGTCAATGCCGTACCTTGCTTTGCTCTGAAAGAATCTTTAAACAAGGTAGTGGAAGGGTGGATTTTTCTTTTTAGTTTTTTTTTTTTTTTTTTTGCAGACGAACGAACTAAAAAGATTTTTTTTTCATGTTTGTTCTACAAAACAGTGTGGTCTAATCGTATTCCAACAAAATTGTGAAAGTCGTCTAGTCTCCCAACAACTGGCAAATGACCTGGTAACGGTCTGTCGGTGTATCGTTGGCATGGAGACCAAAACGGTGAAGGAAAATATTTGGACTTTCCTGAGTTCACCATGTCACCAAACGGTCGCCACCAAGCACCGCAGGCGTGCAGTTAACTCATGCTACGCTAAAACTAGCTCGCTCAACACTGATGGGATATTGTGATTTCCTAAGAATGTTGTCAAAGTGATGATTTGAAGATGTAGCTATCTCCTCCCTTAAGTCACTATTGCCCATTATTGAGATATCATTGACAGTGCCTTCGTATAAAGTCAAACATCATAAATTATAAACGATAGCTCCATTTAACGGTAATTTGGGCAAATGTGTTCTTTCTGGTAGCTCTCAGTTTCTAAAAGGTCGGTGACCCCTGGATTCCAAGCTTGAGAGCAGAGCAGAAGAGAAGCAGCGAGGTCCATGCACAAAGTGGAAAACTAATAGTTGGTGTGGTAAAGTGATGAGATATTAGTTGGAGGCTAAATAGCTTCCATTTGGCCCTCTCATTCTCTCCTTCAGCTCTCCTCTGACTCCTTGTGAATGACAGCGACGTTAAGTGGCGTTTGACACCAAAGACGGAGATGACTATGTGCAGGTAGCCACATATGTGTGTGTGTGTGTGTGTGTGTGTGTGTCAGGACAGCAGCTGTGTAATGAATTAGAGACGTAGGTCCGATTAAAATGAGTGGTAATTTCTCCGGGGAGATGAAAGCCGTGAGCCGCATGAATCAAATGAGTGTCGGGGATGACTCACCAGCAGCAGCAGCAGCAGCAGCAGCAGCGGCGGCCACACTTCAGACCGAAGGGGTGAAGACAGTGAAATGAGTACAAACACATAGGATGGATGCAGGATGTGAGATATTTAGAAAGCGATTGAAAGAAGCCTCGACTGTATCGCGTTGGTGGGAAAATGGAGAAAGGAGAGACATGTCAAGACGAAAGAGTGCCGGGTCAGAATGGCGGGAATGGTCTCAAGCCTCACTAGTTTCAATCTGTTCTCAGCGTTGCCACCTCTATCTGTGGCCTCATTGCAGGTGACATCCGTGCGGCGAAATTACCTCCTGCTGCTAGTCAAATTAAACAGGCCATATAGGAGACGTATAGAATGTGTGTGTGCGTGTGTGCGCTTATGACAAGAGTGTCCGTGGTCACATTAATGCAATTTCTTTTTCGATCCCTCTGCCCAGCCCTGGATAATGAGCTGGCGCACACCCTCCACCCCCTCCCCACTGGGCCTACCTGCTATGCACAAAAGGCTCTCAGCGCTATTTTTGGAGCCCCTCTTCTCATTTATCTGCCTGATTTGGTGATGATAATAATCATTGTGGCTCGGGGTGCCATATTCAAATGAACTGCCATTCCTCCGCCGCTATCGGCCCCCGGTATCGCCCCCCCCCCCCACCTCCCCACATCTCCCGTCCCCTCACCTCTCCTGGAAGCAATACAAAGTCCATTGAAGCGGCGCCACATGATATGTTTCCTTGTTGAGCGTATTCAAATGAGCCGTTTGAAAACGAACCTTGTTTGCATTGTGATGTGGCGTGCAGCCAGAGTGCAATTGACAACTCCCCCAGACAGGCCTTGTGTGAATATGAAATAGTTGTTCACACGCGAGTGCAACATGATCGCTAACACGAGGGGCTGTGAATGGGCTCTAACTAAATCAACTGGATTTGAAGAGGGGATGTTAGGCCGCTTGTGCCACTCTCCAGGTGTTTGCCTCTGATAAAGTGCGCACATGCAGTTATTATTATTGTACATGATGGGAGGCGACAATCTTTACAGACGAACCTCTGGAATCGAACTCACGTGTTGCTTGTTGACTTCCGAGTTGTTCTAAGGTACACCCCAGAAAAATTCCCGTGACATATTCATGTTTAGTCGAATGCATTTGTCATGTGATCAAACTTGCTGCTTTCATAGAATCTTGAATAACTGTACAGGCAGTTAAATCATTATACAAGTGAAAAAATGAAGTAAATTCTTCTTCATCTTTCTTCTTATAGGGCTGCACAATATATCGGAAAAAAATATCGATATATGATAATGGCCATAGCAATATGCATATGGCAAAAATATTTTTTTTTACATAATTGTGTGTTTGTCTGAATTTAAATTGTCACCCAATTAGCTAAGAACAGATAGGGCTTGCTTATTTTGTTGCATAAAAAAAAATACTTTTCATTAGATAATGAAAATGTAATTTTTTTAAGTACCTTAAACCACTATCGCGATGTGAACGTACATATTACATGTAGCATGTTTCTCCAATATTGTTCAGAGCTAAGCCAAACTAAAAATTAAAAAAAAAACATTTTTTTGTTAATTAAAAGCAGAATGCTTTAAAGAAAGAAAGAAAGAAAAAACAAAAAAAAACACATTTTGCGTTTCTAAGGCTATCTGTAGCAAAAATATTGTTTGTTTTCATTTTTTTTGTTAACATTTTAAATGTATTTGTATCCGCAAATTTTAGCTCTTTTCTTCTTTTCCAAGCGTGGAATTAAGATGCTGTCTTTGCTGAACATTTTGGTTATTTCTCAACTATTATCTTGCAACTTTGGCTGCTCCACTGAAGATGAATGAATTTTGTTCCACACAAAATGGCACACACAGAAAAAAGTGATTTGATGAAGAGATTAGCAAGTTTGAAATTTGCACAAAAAAACAAAACTGCCACTCTGTCACTCTCTCTTTTTGACTTTTTAGAAATAAAAACATCAAGGGGACTCCTGTCACTGACGCTGACATTGAAATCTATGCGAGAAAAAAAAACACAAGTGAGAAAGGACATTTTTTTTTCTCCATTTTTCTTCTTAAATGGCATCAGTTGAAAGTTAAGATTCACGGATTTTTTCGGGTGACAGGTGTGTGCGCTTGCATGTGAGCGTGTGCGTGTGTGCTTAGCATCTGCTCTTGGATAATCTGGGTTGGTCGTTGCTAATGGCTGAGTTGTTTTCTGGTCCAGCTGAGCTCTTAATTACATGATTGAGCTCACTCTGGCCTAATTAAAGTGGTAAAAACGTGGGGCCGAGAGAAAGAGAGAGAGCGTGAGAGAAAAACGAGAGCAATCAGAGAAGAAAGTGACAGGGACTTGCGGCAATCTTCCTCTTGAGGTCCCTCGCTGTCCCCCCCAGTTGAGCAGGGGCCACAATCACCCGGCCTATTCTTCAGTCACTCACTTTTATCATTTCACCCCCATCAAGATGGCGCCGTGCGTTGTGTTTGAAGAACTGCAAGGTTGTCGATAAGAAAGTTAAACACCAAAACAAAATTATTATCAAGTATTATTACAAGTGCCTGAGGAGGAAAGCCCAAATTTGCAAGACACAAGAGAGAGGGGACAATGTTTTTGTTGTCCCATTTTTTTTTTTAATCAATGTTTGATGGGTATACTTTTGGGTCAATTAACAATAAAGATCACTTGATATTTCCACATCCTTTCTTCTGTGATTTTTGGCCCGCAGTAATGAGATAAATATTTATGAAGGCTTGAAAGTCCCCTGCCTCTCCTGCTTGTGTCAAATGCTCGGCATGATCAAAGCTTCAGCCCAAAAAACACACTGAAAGCATTCAGGCTCTGCTGGCATTGTTTTGCCACTCTCCCACAGCTCCAAAACGGAGCATCACTCTGCCTCAAACATCATCCCCCTCCAATCATACTATGCATAAGGAAAAAAATGTAAAAAAAATAAAATAAAAATACGCCTAGGTTTGGGACCGGCGCACTGTCGCTTTAAGAGAAAATATTCTATCTTCTACATCATAATTATCTCCTTAAGGTAGAAATATTAGCATATCTAGCAATCTTATTATCGGAGAAATTGTCTCATTAAGTCAGCGGCCTCCCCTTGCGCCCACCTTGCTCTCCATTGTCCACACTCCATCAGGGAGGGAGGCAGCTGAGGGGCAAGAAGAGTGACAGGAGGCGCACAAGCGCTCGCAACGCTCCTCTGTGGGGACCGGCCCGGGCCAGGTGGGCCCGAAGTGACGAGTTCCTCCGTGTTCTCCTCATGACAGGAGAAGGAAAGGGCTCGCTATAGTTGGATGTTTTCCCGGAATGCAGGTTAGACCTGATAAACTGTTCAGCATTTGGGTGGCCAAAATGTAAAATGTGCTAAGATGTTTGATTAACACGAGGCAAAAAAAAATGACTTATACCGTAGAATTACCATATCTGGGGGATAATGATGAGGAAACGCTTTTCGATCGTATTTCATTGAGACGTCACTAAAGATGACGTCACGTCCTTGCCGTACGTAAAATAATAACCAATCCAAGTGGCTGAATTATTACTATCGCCCTCAATGCCCACTTTAAGCTTCGTTTTTTAAGTGAGTTAAATTAAAGTCAATACTGTTTGTCAAAACAAGTTTGCAGATTCGATCTCCGGGCTCCCAGTACGCTCGCTCCGCCCACGCGGAATGCAGTTTGGGCTCCGGATGACGTCAGTGATGACTGCATCCGACCTCGCCGTTCAGACTGCGGTCACGTTGCAAAAAAAACTGAAAGATAATTTAATCGGTCGGATTTGAAATAAATCTGAATTAAGTCGTTCAGACTGTGATAAAAAAAAAAAAATCAAATGCAGTTTGAATACATAAAAAAAAAGAAAAATCAGATCAAGGTCACAATTGCCTGCAGTGTGACATAAAATGGCGGATGGGACTCGGGCGTACCTCGTAACTCGAGGACCTCCCTTATACAAAACAATGTTGCAAAAACAATCACAGTTCACACAGACATTTTCTTATCTGTAATACACACACCACAAAAGAAACATTATCCAAAATGATTTACTGCAAGATCTTGAAGCACCCGTGGTCCACCATTGTCGTTTTTCTCGCGATGTTCTCAGGAGCACTCATCACGCAACAATTACTGCACCTTTTTCAGGAACTTTGAGAAGAGTTTTGTAAGATTGCTAACCCCTTTCGAGACGATGAACGGCTGGAAGGCTACAGGGAGATAAAAGTTAGCGCATGTTAATTGCAGACTTGTGCTCATAGTCGGCCTGTGTGCCTCTTCCTGGGGATGCGAGTCGGACCCTGGGCAGACACACTCGTCTCAGAACAACTGATGCTCTTAAATGGCAGAGCATACATTTGCTTAGTAATCAGAAAGGCAGGCTTTCCAAATGATATCTTCGGCGCTATTAGATATTAATGAGATGCTGGAGAATAGCCTCGGCTTCTAATCTGCGGAATTTAATCCCTGGAATGAAACCTGACACCAGAGGAGGCTAATGAAATCATCGTTTTAATCCGGGGAAATGTCCCTGGTAAACCCACAGCTTTAGAGAGCCACGGGACACGGCGGCGGGCCACACGGGGTCGCGAGAAGTTCTGGGAGAAGGAAAGGCACAAACACAAAAGGCTGTAAAATCTGAAAGGGGGAAAGGAGCAGCTGCAAATTGCACTGGTATAGCGTCGCCACGCTCTGTGATTAAAGATGAATTTGACCAATCTTTTTGACATTTTTCCACTAAGATGAATCCACACTATGCTCCCTCCTCCTCCCCTTTCCTATGTGGCATTGACTTGTTAATTAGAATGGTGGCCAGGCCAAATGAATTTAGACCTTCTTTGTGTAATGGTGCTGCAGACACCAAGCTGAGGGCGTTTAATTCTCTCCTCATCAACCTGATGGAAAAATCACCTCGCTGCATTCAGCTTTGGCCCTCATTAAAAGCAAGCCTACAAAGGTGCCGGGCACAATGGACAATTACATTTCTTTTTTTTTTTTTTTTGGCCGTTGCTTTCTCCCCCATTTTTCTTTATGAGAGCAAGATTATGTATGTGCATCAATCTGTAACCAAATGCTGTGCCGTTCACATTTCGCCAACGACTTGCACATTCAATGAGATTTAATCATAATTCTTGTATGTATCAGCGTTCTTTTTGTAATATTAAAGGTAAGCAAAATATTAGAAACACACTTCAGTATATGCCCCCCCCCCCAAAAAAAAAAACGTGTAAGTGTAACAAATGGTGTCAAAATGCTCCGTCGATAAAAACACGTTTAAAAAGCGTACGTACGCTTCTGTGACATGAATCCCGCCGGCAAACATCCCAAACTTGTGCGTGCATACGGGCGGTGTGTACGAGTGTTTCCAAGTGTCTAAATACTTCTGAGGCCAGTGTGTATTAATAGGCAATGTGTGAGACACGAGGGTCAAGGCGCGATATGCTTAACAGGCAATTTACAAAGGTCAGGTGAGCGGGATCAAACGGGTGGGAAGATCACGCCTTACACTTCTAAATGAGAAACAATCATCCCTGCAAAGGTCGCCGAGACACAACCACGGATTAGAATAATAGAGTGGGCCCGGCGTCTATCTGCAATGTCCTTTTTGCTGCAATGGGCACCATGGGAGCGGAGCGAGGGCCCCCCCGACCTTTTCAGGTTTCAGTCCGGTTCGTCCCCTTGTTTTTAATTTGAAATTCCTTTCTGAGCTTCTTGTTTGGAATCACAAAGGTTTTTTTTGACAGTTAAGTAGCTGAAGTGAATACAAATCACAAAAATAGGCAATAGGGTCACGTGCTTTTGTTCTGAATCAGACAGGAAAAATCTGCATAAAAATAGAACGTGATAATGATTTTGCAATCGTTATGTAATGTTAGGGAAAAATTCAAAATATAAAAAGAAAATGAGTTGCTTTTGCGACGTATGTTCTCAAAGTGTTAAAAATACAAATGCCATCAATTAAACTGATTTGAATTGCTTACACTGAAAAGCAAATATTAGTCAGGAATGGTGTTGTGTGTCCCTAAATTTTTTTACACTGATTTAAAAACGTCTTTACTTTTGTCCAGCACATCAGTTTTTTTTAGATATTTTTTATACCTTTTTAAATTTGACCAATAACATTTTGTACAATTCACATTTCACCAAAAAAATCCACCTGTTGCCCGACCCTTAATTAATTAACATTAAAAAATATATTAGTAAATTAAAAATACTGTATTCTTCTTCTTGTTTTTGTTGTGGTGACAACCTGATTTGCTGGAGAAAAATAAAACAAGGACAGGTTCGGAATCAGCGCAAAAAAGTAAAATAAAAATCTTTCAATAATCTAATCTTTTGATTTAAAAAAAAAAATCCAAATTAAAAATGTGTTCATTAGTGATTGGTATCTGTCGTTATCTCTATTTATCTATTTTCTATAGTGCTGCCACTTGTCCCAGGTGACAAGGCAGACAGATGTGGTTGCTAGCCAATCACAGAGCAGATTGTCGCTGTCCTTAGTGGGAATTGAACCCTACACACTCTTTAATCTGTAATCTTTATGTATTTGTATAAACATATGTCATATAAGCATTTACTTAAATGCTTGTTTTGCATAATTGTAACAACTCAAAGAATGAGCGCAAACTAAAACGAAATTCAGTGCATGTATTTATGTGTAGAATTCACTGCACATTAAACCTCTAGTTGCTGGTTGGTGCAATGAAAAATTAATTATTTCAAAGGCGAGAATTTTCAGTTGCAGTGTAGGCGCTGCTGGATGTTGACGAATTCCTGCAGAGGCTTGAAGGCTGAGCGAAGCGTCAACAGGGGGCAGTATTGGGTCACACTAAACAGACAACTCTCGGTTCTCAACGGCGCTGCTCTCTCTGGGGCCTCACAGTCCAGTGTCGCTACCTCTCAGGATTAATTACTCTTTTTCAATTAATGGCCGAACAAGAGCTAGCGAATGAGTCTGAAAACACACACGCACACTGCATTGAGAGTGACAGTCGAGTTCTAAAAGCGTGTGTAGACAAAAGTGCACTCGGGGATGAACATGGGCATTCCAGTAAACCCCAAAACAAAATGGCGAGAGTGATTATGGAATTAAGAACACGCCACTAGCATGTTGTGACGAGGCCCCCGGTGACAAACGCCCACGCATCCGCAAAGTGGGTTTCCATGGTAATGAGCTCAACTGTTGCAGGAGGACCTTACACACATGCACATATGCACACATGCATACGCCACGCACCAGGGGAGCTGTCAAGTATAAATTAGTGCAGCTGATATGTCACATGACGCCCCCGAAGGTCATTAATTGGTCAGCGATTGGAGGTTGGTATGTCATTTATATGAAGATAATTTGCATTTACTTGCTCCTCAAAGGCACTCTATGGCAAAGCCAAGACTTGTTCTTCTTCAACTTCAAAGTGCGTCAACACGATAGATACAGAGCACCGTATATTTAGAATTCGCCTTCATTTCGAATGGGCCAAACACATTGAACGTGTTTTATTCTCTCAAGTACGACGCATTCTTATTATCATTCTCGACTTAGTCGCAGTTTGACCAGATGAAAATGAACATCAATGGAAATCTGATGAGTTTAAAAAAGCGGCCATTGTTGCTGAACCAGAACCCGATTGAAGGTCAAGAAATAAAATGGAAAATCTCGGACTTTTTGATGACATCCTTTTGAGCGTGCGGCGGCTTACTGTTCTTGGAGGACAAAGGAGAGAGTGTGTGCGCGTGTGTTTTAAGTACAGTATATTTATAATCATGGGAAATCGAAAATGCTGAATGTGACTCTTGCTAATCAGTGCAAAGCATTACATCACATTTTACACTTTAAATGATAATGGGAATTAATAATGTCTGCTCGGTGTATGCATTTGATGGCTAAATTAGAATACCATTTCTTCTCATGTACTTACAATAGGCTTCAGCAAAAAAAAAAAAAAAAAAAGAGAAATACACTCTCTTTCCCCCCCACTTTTCTTATTTCTTCAACTCTCTTCGTCTCATTGGAGAAGCCACCATTAATGCATTAAAAATTTATATATATATATATATATATATATATATATATATATATATACATATATTAAAAAAATCTTAACGCTCTTTTTAATTAAAAAGGATCCTAATAATCCACATCATATTTTACGTCGCAGATTCATCGGTCAATTTAATAACAGTGAGGCTTCTGGATCTTAATATCTCTGCTACCAGGTTTCCTTCATAACTGAGAGCCCGTGTTAATTACAGCAGCGCCTAATGGTGGGGAATATTCCGGGCCTCTCCATGTTTTGATAAATGGCTTTCCACTAAGATTTATTCCTAATTATCTCATTTGTCTTTCTCCATTACTTTTTATAGCTTAAATTTATGAAGTCATTAAGACGTTAGTGGGCCTGATAATGATTAGGAGAAGGAATTGTATGAAAGTGAATTATATGAAAATGATTATGGCTAAAGGAGTGTTTAAAATGAGGGCTGCGGAAGGCTGGGCTTTTGCGTGTGTGTGTGTGTGCATGTGCGTGCGTGTGCATGTGCATGCGTGTGTGTGTGCCCGGAACATGTATAATGAATATGAAAAGTCTACACACCCCTGTTCCCAGGTTTATGTCATAAAAAAAAATAATGAGAGAAAAGAAAATAATTCCAGAACTTTTTTTATTATCAATTTGACAACATAATATGAAATTAAATTATTTAAATTAAATACATAAAAAACATTGAAATATTTTCAGGAGTAGAAGTAGAACTAAACAGTGTGCAGCCCCTAACTAGGGTTTGTGGCTGTGTTCAGACTTCACCAATCATGGGAATAAGCTCATCGCTGGCACCGTTTAAAGTGCCCATGATGATGATGATGATGCAAAAAAGGTCTGATGTTCTAGTCGGCTTTCCATGTCAACTTTGTCGACAGTTCTTACAGCACAAGCCATGTTCTTGTTCATAGGAATTTCCAGGACACAGTGAAGACAGTCACCCTCAAGTGGCAATAATTTGGCACAACAACAATTGGACGTCCCTCCAAAAATCGAAGCGACAAGACAAAAACTGGTCAGGGAGGCTTACAAGTGGCTCACATGTGTTAACAATCGCTCCTGTCTGCTTCATATTGTACGCCTGGACGATGTGGTAGGGAACATCCAAGCCTGGCTCCATTTTGCAAAAACACATGTGAAATCTCCCAAATGCACATGGAAAGATTTGTTATGGTCTGATGAGACCAAAGTTGAACTTTTTGGCCAGTTACCCAATCTAAGTTTGGTCTAAACACAACACTGCAAATCACTAAAGGAACGCCATCATGCTTGATGACGGATTTTCGTCAACTCAAACTGGAGCCTTCGTCTAGATGGAGGCAATTAGTCAATGTTGGATATTGAGGCTTCTGCAAGAAACAAAAACATTGTCAGGAAAAGCCTACTAGAACATGTGAACTTCTACTTTCCTTCTCAGAAAGATTTCAAACTGAGTTTCTCTCGTATACATTCTGATTCTTTGGGATATTGCGATTTACGGGCAACGTCACAATGCAAATAGACGTCATTTCCGCTTTGTACTTTTTACGGTCAATAAAACATTCCCATTCATGTCACTCACCCGAGTAATGAAGCAGTCGCTTTCCTCTGCTGCCTCTGACTTCCGCCATATTTGTTTACCTCTGCTTGTGTATTTCTGTTGAGTTGCGTGCCAGAAACTCGGACTTACACACACACATATATGTTTCTATCTGCACACTGTGTCATCTTAACCGCAAAGACAGAAAATATTGTGAAAACTCCTCAGAGAGGTCAAAGTATTTGTTAGGCTCGCTTCGCATGTGGCAACGTAAGATGGCCGCAAGTGGCTTCACGACACATGCAATTACTTCCGGTTCTCAAAAGACCGAGAGCATGGACAAAAACTAATGTTAACCCAGCGGATTTATTCAGTTTTTTTTTTGTTTTTTTTTTAAACCGAAATATGAGCATAGACCAATTTTTACATATATTTTTAGATGGTCTTTCAAAAGCCAAATCTTACTAATATTTGGGTTTTAACTGTAATGTCTGTAAAAATAGCTCTAACCCCAACCCAAATTTTTAGCCCTAATCCGAATCCACCATAAAGATAACCACACCCGATGCCTCATCTCTTTGGACTTTCGCTTCAAACACAATCCCCCAAGTTTTCCTTCCGCTGCACTTTTAATTCCATCTGCCCTCTCAGATAATGAAACATATAAATACAGAGGCCCACCTTTGGGCTTTTGGAGTGATGATCATTTTATGGCGCAAGAGCTCCCTTGTTGAATCCGGTCGATGAAGCCATTTAAGTCCCAAGACGATGGGGAAGGATGGAGAAAATGCGCACGAGTGTCAGCAGTCTGTTCAGCTGCCCTCTCCTCACTTCCCCCGCACACCGACAAGCTGTGTGCTACAGATCAGAAGAGCGCCGCTTATAATGAATTAATTACTTGATTATTTAATCACCTAGATGAGACTTGTGTTAATTAGCCAAACAGCTGGGCCAGTCAGCAGGCCAGCCACACACCACCTCGGAGATGAATGCAAACACGCGTTCAAACATCCATGACCGTTTGTGTCGTTTGTCTCCCTCGGGGGAAAAAGCCGATAAAGATCCTGTGGAGTGAAATTATGGAGTTGTTTCTAAAGATATTATAAATGTTTGGAAAGTTTAAGACCTGTTGTACGGAATTTTTGGATTTACGTACAGCAAAAAAAAAAAATTATCACCATTTGTCTTTTCCTGATTTTTAATTATTATAATTTTGTATTTTTTGGGGGGGAGGGGGCGTGGCTAAAATGGATGCCCAGTGATGCACTTTCGGAAAGTTTCTCACTCACTTGATTGCATCTTTTCACGCTCTTCATTCGTACTGTACCGCGTCAAATGCAGCATCTTGATGCATGCGTGCGTGCGTGCGTGTGCACGCGCGTGTATTTGTATGCATGCGTGTTCTGCCAAGGTTAATTGAGACACAAAGCTCATCTCTGCCCTGATGAGGGTCAGAGCACCGAGGCAGATCTGCATTGCATTCATCTCACCCCAATTTATGCCGCCACACACTGTCAGTCGCCGACCCTGCCCCCGCAATCACGTGCACACACATTCGCACATAGCCATTAATTTAGCCCAATTTGTGTTGTCTTAGCCCGCTCTGATGCATGGCACGTAGCGCACACACACACGCACACACACACACGGATTCACAAGCACCTCCACTCCCGCGGCCCATGTGTGATTTGACGCCATTCCCCCGAAATATCAGCTCCGTGTCATGCAACAGGTACAGTTTCAAATGAAATTAGCCAAAGCTGATTTCTTCCAGAATATCTATCTCCACACTACACTTTTTGCAGCGATACACACACACACACACACACAAAGCATCCAAGACGTGGCCCATATTATTCATGCATAAGTTTCTTGCCGAACGCCGGTCTGACAGAAGCAAAAGCCTCACAGCACCACAAGAAGCGAGGCAAATTAAGCCGCCTCACTCCAACACTGAGGGACCATTAAAGTGGAAACGCCTGATCTCCCCGGCCGCCTTTCCTCTCCATCCTCTCACTCGTTTGTTCACTCCACCAGCTGGAAAGGTTAACCGTGAGAGTCTCTCGGAGACACTCCGGCAGACACGCAAGTGATCTTTCTTTTAATTGGCTTTACCCACTCTCTCTCGCTTCCTCTCGTCTCCTTAGCGGGTCAGCGTTGGCCACGGCACGGCCCAAACAGAAGGGAACACGCACACACACCACACCTACGCAGAAGTACTCGCACACCACGAGAAAGAGGCAGACAGGTTGAACCGAAGTCTTGATGTGCAAAGGCAAAGTGCGTCTGAAGACTTTTGAATATCTCCATCCGACGAGTCAATCTGTGGTTAGTAGAACATGAGTGGTGAAGCTGTGTAATTGAGCTCTGCGCCTCTCAGGCCTGCATAATGTCCTCATGCGTGAAGAAGCTGACATTGCACCTCTGTGCACACTTAAGAACAATGACAGGTGGAGAGTCGTTATCATCCGCAGCACTTTCCCAGCAGTGGGAGCGACAGATTTTACCTAGCGGCTGATTTCACAAAATATTCACGTTGGAAGAAAAGGACAGGTCAACATTTAGGTCGACGTCGTAAGAAATGCATGCGACAGTCCGCATTATGCATCGCAGATGTCTTCGTTTTTTTTTTTTATAGTTTTTTTTGTCTGAATTAGCTTTCCGTTACGGGTCTAAAGAAAGTGAAAAGCGCTGGTGAGAAAGTTATTCGGAAAATACTTTTGTTTTTTTTTTGCTGCATTTTAATCTGTTGTCTGATGCCTGGTGAAAATGGTTGACATTGCAAAATTGCAAAATCTTTTCTCAATTGCCTTGCCTTGATGAATCTCCGTTAAAGAAATCCAATTTGAAAAACACTAATGAAAAAAAATACTCATGAAAAACAAAAGGACAAAAGTCAGAGCCAAACAAAATCATTTTTGTGATTCAATGGAACATTTTTGTTTGGCTTTTATTGTCCAGAAAAAGAAGACACAAAAGACAAAAATTGGATGTTGATGATCACCTCAAATAATAGAAAAGAGAAAAAAAAAATAATGTTGGCATGGATGAATGAAAAAATGTGCTGATCGTTACGCATTGGCAATGAAATTGTCACTTATTTATTTTTACGCTCTACTGTATTTATTAACAACACACCAATTCAAACCACATAACTCTCACTTGGCTCGGGAACTTGGAAGGAAGAATTTGTTTCAGTTCGCAAATGGCGTCTCGAAATAAATCAACTTGTTGACGCTCCACCCCGATGATTTAATGAAGTCAATAATAAAATCCCAGCTGGGTGATTTTTCTTTTTCGGTGCCGAAAATAAGACATGTCTTTTGAAAAGAGGACGTGATCATCCTAATTATGGCGCCGTGACGGCTATTGTTTGGCGTTTGAGCTGAAGCGGAGCTGATGCCATCGCAAAGAGCCCAGACAAAGATATCCAATCCTACAACTTCTCATCACATCTGGAAAAAATATTGGATCCTGTTCTTTTCAACTCAATCTGGCAGCTAGCAGGTCTGAGGAGCGGAGAAAGAACCACAGTGTGAAATGAGCTACACACTACAGTGACTTGAGCGCACTGGCCAAGAATCAAAAGGAGATGACGAGACAAGGCCGTCCGTGTTACGCCAATTATTCTGCTTCACCTCATGCGATGCCGCGGCCGCTCGGCAGCCATTATCCACCGACTGCGGCGCGTGAAAGGACATCATCCACTTGTCTTCTGGGACGTCGGGCGACGCAATCTTTGCTGACACCCCTCCATCTGACGGAATGGTCCTCGGAGACGCGGAGCACGCGGCCGTGGAGAAACGGCCTCATTCCCACCTGCCCTGACACAGATAGGACGCAAAGATAGCCGTGGCCTGTTTACGAGCCGCCATCAGCCTGATAGTGGGGCAAGGCCATTCAATCATCAAGTTGGAAATTTAGCAAGATACATTTCACATATGTTGCAGACACTGGGGGGAAAAAAAGGAAACATCGGATGAACTTCATAAAACAGTCAAAGTAATCTTGTGTAAATAATTCATTTTGTGCACGCTGATTATTTTTTTTTCAGGTGATGCAAACTCATTATTTTAAGTCATCCACAATTAAAACAGTTATGCTGTCTGTATTACTTAAAACAATTAATTGAATTAAATTAAATTAAATTAATTAATTAATGCACTTTATTGAATTAATTGAAGCAAGAAAATAACTTTTATTGTCTATAATAGAATGAAATAAAAATGTTTCAAATACATTTTGTTTGATTTCAGGTTCATTTTCCCCTCACATAAATAACTTCTCATGTGTTGCAGTTTGACTGCGTTTCCCTCAGAGGGCCATAGGCACTGACAGGAAACGTTTTTTTGAGGTTGCCATGGTGACAAGAGAGCGCTCGGACCCAAATCGTGTCGCGGCCATTAGTCCGCCTCATGCTGGCCGCCCGCTCCCTCGCTGAGTTGCAGGTTATGTATTTAGGTCACCTGCACAATGTCCTTTTGAAGTGTGACCGCCGTGCTGCTGTGCGTTTCCTCTCAGGCGTGCGCTCACGCACACACATACACGTAAGATACACACAATAGTCACGAGCGCTCGGTCAGACACGTGACAGGAAGTAAGTATTTATGTGGACAGGGAGCCCCCTTCCTGTGCCTTCCCAAAGGGTCACCTTCTGCCCAATCCCATCTTCTTTGTCTGTTTTTAGGACTTCACCTTACTTTAAATACTCTACCATCACTCTTCTTTTTTTTTCATTCCCTTTCTCAATCCCTCTAAATATGTCACGCCCTTCCCCCCACGTTTACTGGCAGTGGCGAAACAATGGATTTTTGTTGGGCGGTTTCACGAAAATATGCAGTGGTTTTTTTTTTTCTTGCACAGTTTTAGCTTGTTAGAATGTTCAACCGGTGGCATGCGGAAGAAACACGTGTGTGTGTGTATATGGTTGCGTTTGTGCGTATGTCTGCGATAGCATGTGTGTGTGTGTGAGAGTGTGTGTGTGTGGACAAGGCTCTGGTCTGTGCTTCTTGTTTGCTCAAGGTGGCATGAGTCAGCGTGACTCAAAAACAGGAGCTCTGTATTTGTGGGGCTTGCCAGCAGTCTGTCGCACACACACACACACACGCCCGTACACGCACGCGCACACGCACGCACCCACTCATGCACGCTGTCCGAACTAACAGTGCACTATCAGACTGGACTGACCATGAGGGAACCCTTATTTTCACCCCCCCCCCCCCGATTTTCATTTAGTCATTTCCAATCATTAAAATATGTGACAAGAGCATAGTCGTACCAGTAAAAGTAGTGACTTTGCAACTTGCAAGTCCACGTGTGAGTCATCCGTTCAAAAAGACTCAACGCGCTGCCCGAGTCAAATGTGTGGAATCATGCACGTGCCGGGTGCAGATTTTGGGCAGTGCTTTGCCGACTCGTTGTGTTTGGCATCTCCCACCCACAGAGATGAAACTCAACTCTTAAGTGGCGGTGTCTGCTCAGCGTGCACCTCCCCAAGTCTGACGTGTGCGTGTGTTTGTCATTACAAAGTCGTGGTCTTGGAAGAGATAGCGCTCAACGCGGGATGGACAAAACATTTCTAATGATCCTTTAACTTGGCTTTAAATTGGGTAAAGTGCCGCGAAGGGCTACTGGGGTGGGGATGATTATTTTTTTTCCCGTATAATCCACTCCGGTGACGTTTATCAGCTGTGAATCGTGACTCTGAAGGCTCTTTTCACCTTCCAGATACAAAACAGATAACTTCTATCCACTACGGCCACAGATACAGTTTTTATTTCCTACAATGTGAGATTCTGATCAAGAAATACGTGCAGGGAAATGACCAAACTGACCCGAGATCAGCCTCTCAGATTGATCTGCAGCGGCTTGTGCAAGGATATTAAAATCATTTTAGTCCGTCTGAGAGCAAGATCTCTCATCAGTGATTATCTACCAGATTCTGTCCCAGAATTGGCATCGAGCTCACGAGATGAATCGATCTGTCACTGTCTTGTAAGGAAGATGTATGGTTGTTGTTCAACCTTGCAGGGATTGGATAGTTGCAATGAGCACAAATTGGGAGGGAGGAGCTGCTCTCAAGACAAAATATACAAAATCTGTCCTCCAGAACTTGTGAGCAGCTGTCGAAATCTTTTTTTATTCTTCTTACGTCAAACACACATCAAATGGTATTTGATACCTTTTTTTTTTTTAAAGGCTTACACACGCAAATGGTCATCTGGCTAGCTCCGCCCACTCTCGGGCGCGCTGCCTGTGTGTCTGTACACTTTGTGTATGCGTGCGCTTTTCATGAAAAGCCGCCGGGTTGCGGTTCCCTCAGTAGCTCTGCAGCGGCAGTAACTCGATACAGTAAACACACATTTTTGTCATGGATCCAAGCTTGTCTGCTCGCCGTGATTTAGTTCCGCTTGAACTTGTAAAAAGCTGTCGAGCATCATTGGGAAGGCCGAGTGTGTAAAAAAGTTGATAGTATTTTAGTTAACACTGTGTTGAGTGTTGAGAAAATAGTCTTAAATTACATTTGATGAGAACCAACCCCAAACCAAAATTATTATCTGAATACAAGCTTTGTTTTGCATACAAATTTGATGTGGAATACAAATGTAATGATAAACCGGAGTTTGCAACCACAATTTCCTGTTTCCTCTGGCTGACATTAAGCCATGCAAGAGGAAGAAGTGTTTCTTTGTAAGGACTGACTCATAATCTGGCACGCATTTCTCGGACTGAACTGACACCACTTTGATCTGACCTGGAATTTTGTCATGTGTCATCTTCAACTCCGCTTATCCTGTGCAGGGTTGCAGGAGAGCGCTGGAGCCGCGAGCAGCTGACATGGGGCGAATGGAGGACTACACCCTGAATTGGTCGCCAGCCAGTCGCTGGGCACACCGTCATTCAGTGGGAACCGATCCCACACTGCGTGCACACAAGTCAGGCGAGTGTTTCACTTCACCATGACTGAGACCTCAAATTGGCATCATCCAATTGATTCAACAAGGCAAAATCGGGTCTTAAACTAGATACAGATTTTTAATTGGACTGGCAAATTGGTGCTGTTGTTAAATCCAGCTTTTTTTGGCTAAGGTAAAGTATTTATTTTCTCAGCAGCACTTTGAAACAGTAATTCATGCCTTTGCCACATCTCGGTTGGACTACTGTAATGCCCTTTATTTTGGAGTTTGCCAGTGCTCCATTAAGCCTCTCCAGTTGCTCCAAAATGCTGCTGCTCACCTCTCTACTGAGGGATGCACAAATGCATTACATCTATTAAATCATATTCCATTTGTTATCCATCCATTATTATTATTATTATTATTAATTATTATTATTATTATCATTATTATTATTATTATTATATTTCATTGCATTATATGTATTTGTTCTATTCCAGTCCGTAGTTACTTTAGTATATTTTTTTCGAGTGACATTTTCTTTTTCCATTATTCATTTTTATTAATTAGATTCAAATCACAAGGCAACACTCTAAATACTGTATCAACAGACAGACTTACGGTTTCCATCCGCATCTGGTTTAGTCACCACATCAGTTAGCACACAGAGTGCGTGTGTATGTATGCTTCAAAAGTCATTTTCAAGATTTGTCTGCAAGGCAAAGAAAGAAGAGGCGAATGAATTAAGCAGGTTGCCAAATAGTTGACACGGTAATGGAGGTCCTCAAAAACACCACCAACAAAACTGTCGCGACACACAGAGGTTACATTGTTTTCATCACATACAAGTGTCACATGTGACCACGATCAGGCGCATTCAATGGCCCCGCTGTGACCCGATATTAATAATGAATCGGCAATTTCTTCTTCTTGGAGTCTTTTTCGACTCCAGTCAAGGAGTAAGAGGAGGAGGAGAAAGGGGGGGGGGGTGAGGTGTGTTTGGTGTGAGCCAAGGGCGAGTGACTTGTCATGAGAGGAGTATTAATTTATGATTTCCATCCCAGCGTCTGACCTCGTCACCTTCATTAGAATGCAGCCTTTGTAATTTCATAGTTAATATTCAATAGCCACTTGTCCCCTGTGCCCGCTTTGTGCATGTGAAATTTCTGCAAAGGATGTGTATCATTTTTGATTTCGGTGTGTATTGTGTGTGTACATGGAAAAGGAAATGAGGGCTGACGACAGCATGGCTTCCTGCAAAACATTTGCAGATGTCCAAAGATGTCCGCTGCATCTCTATTGCAATCGCGGAGCTTCTATTAACTTCATTTCTCATCGGAGTCATCGACATACAGTATGCACACTTCTCGACATGCGCACACACGCGATAGTGCACATTTGTTTTCACCAGACACAACTGCAACAGACCACAGTTAAATGAAAGAAGGATTAAGGGGAAAAAAAAAAAAGATCTGTAAAAACCAATGTCCCCTGAACTTCTCCCACACGCATTAATATCTTTGCCGGAGCACACATTCTTCCTCAAGTACTTTGGCAAGCCGTTCAAAAACAACACATTAAAGGATTCGGTTCCGCATGAGGCCAGTTGTTGCGCTGTTTCTCGTATTTCTGACATTTTTCTCCTCTTTCTGTCAGCTGCAGAGACAACTAATCTGCCAGGGGTTACGGGAAAATCTCCAGATACTAAAAGATGTTTTTGAAAACATATTATTTGAGAACTTCTTAAAAAAAGGAAAGATTTATTTAAAAAAAAAAAAGTTAAAGTATATGCATTAAGCAATATTACCGTTTGAACGTGAGGAATTGACCTTGATCTTTTTCGAGTTACCTTACAGTGACGAATGCAGACAGACGTCTTTATGGAGATGTCATAATGAGCCTTTTAGCAAAATGAGAATCCAAGAAAAGAATTTCAAATGCAGGCGAGCCTCTAAAGTCAACGATACACCATTCTAGCTTTGTGGTCTGCCTTTGATTTGTTTTGAAACAGAAAAAAAACTATTTACAAAGAGCCACATTTTCTGGAGGTCACATTGTTTATTCAGTACTAAACAAAAAAAGTTGAATGTGACTTCCAAGACAGCAATTGAAATGAACATAAAGTTGCTTTGTTGTAAACAAATTGACATTATTGTGGCCAACAGTCAAGTAACATTTCATCTGGACTGTGATAGACTCAAAACTATGAGTAGAGGGGGCGAGCTTATATATAAATCACTTAAAAAAAAAAAAAAAAAAAAAAACACGATTACAAATTCACAAAGTTACACAATTTTTGTAGTGAAGGTAAAAACAAAACAAACAAAAAAAACAACAAAAAAAAAAAAAGGGAATAATTGAACATCATTTGAACAACAGAGAATAAATGGTATGGTACATAAAATCTCATTCCAGTAATAACAACTTTAATATGTTCGTCCATAATATTTTTTTTTTCGTTGTTATCCACATCCCGATTGAGATTTCTATTTCCAGATCAACCGACCACTCTTTACCCTGCATTCATATCATGTTGAACTTTGACCAATCACAAACCGGCTTCCCTGTGGCCTTTCATGAGGAAATGACTGGCAACGGTGCTGCCACGGCGACCCAAAGTTATCATCACCTATTTGACGTCATTTATTTTTGCTAATATTTTGCCTTTAAGAGTTGTGCTCAAATCAAATTTTGATTCCAAGTTAGTGTTGATTTAAAGCAGCAATGTGTCTTAAAAAGTGTAATTGCACATTCACTCCAGTAGTTAGCAGTGGCGCGCTCCTTGCCCATTGTCGCAGCGGGTTTTAACGCTACGATGTTGGTTTGATTTGCAACAAAAATGCTATTATTTATTGTTGCGACGGAGAGAGAGAGAGGTGAAGGGGGGGTAAATTGTTTTCTTCTTGCTGGGGGGCGGGGGGAACAGAAAATAATTAAGAAGCACTAATTTGATATGAGATGAAATAAAAAGTTGATGCCACTCCTAAAGAAAACAAACAAAATGTTGTGCTGTTGCCATCAAAAATGTTACAGACTGTTTGGGTGTAAAGTAGTTTCACGGTAAGAATTCAACCCCCCAAAATGTCTGATATCAATTTTCCTTTGTTTTTTTTTTTGCTTCCAGTTAAAGTGCGTTGATATTTGGCATCTTACTCCAAACATGACATTGGAATGCATTTGTCCTTAATATTCTCTGATCCAGTTGTCCCTTCATAAATCTTTTTTAAAATATTGCATTGTTATCCAGCGTTTTCCAGGATTATCATTTTCAACATGCTGGAAAATCGGCAACACGCTTGCTCATAGAATCCTTTCCAGTTCCACTTGTTCATTTCCAGAAAGTTGAATTTATCTTAATTTTCGTCTCTTTGTTGAGCATCCGTGAAAAACTCAGCCCCCAAAATAGGCTTTGAACTCTCCAAACTCATATAAAACAAACCCTTCTATGTACACGTTTCTAAATCAAGAAACTAGGTTCCAGTCAAAATAACCTTTGGGATTTTTAAGAAACAAAATTGCACAAAATATGCGATTGTTCGAGGAGAGATATGGATCATGTCATTGGTTTGGAGAACGTGTGCGTGAAGGTGTGAGAATTGGGGGCCCGTTATCAAAAGTGTACCATTCACACGACAGACGTGTGGATCCAACTTAGCATAATGCCATATGAGATTTCCCCCGGCGGAATTCAATTAGATGTTCGGCACTACCTGCTGTACAGCGAGCTCGGCCAAACCTGATAACACAGAAATGTGATTTTCACATTAGAGGAGAAATGCAAATATCTTAACAAAAATCTAAAAAAAAAAAAAAAGGATTAATAGAGATTTGGCATCTGCTTGGAAATGGAGGCAGTGAGCTAAGCCCTGAAGGTCCATTTGTTCACATGACGAGCGCGACAAAGAAAAGATGAAATGCTGCCGCCTTCTATTCCGGTCCTTTTAACCACTTTTCGACCGTTCGGATTGAGAAAGACTTTCGCGGACACAGCCAAAGCTGTAAAAGTAAACACGATGTGAACTCTGAAATGAGGAGAGACATTTGATTGCCAACGCTCCCTTCACATGTCAAGCGGAGAATATGACCATTCGGAACGCCATCAAGCGTTGCTCGCTGATGTCCATCGCGAACGCTCCTGATTTGATGCGCCCCATCTGCAAGCTGATGAATGACTCTCTCATGATTCTTCGCTGATTACGTCTGTTAAATGAGACACTTGACGAACAAAGGAAGTGTGTCTAGAATATTGCCACGAGCCACCATTATTCTCCGTTTTGTACATTTCTCCGCGGACAAAGACATCAATGGATCCAACATCAGCCTCTCGGGCCGCGCGTGTCACAAAGGCCACGGCATGCAATCAAACTGGAAGACGTTAACCTTGCCAAGGACAGACTCAGACAGTTCTACAGAGAGCTGAGCTTCAATTTTTCCATTACGCCGCCGCTCTTATCAACAGAAACACTAAAATCCGGTTAAATGGATCCATTTTCTCATTTGCCTTTGGAGGTCATTTTTCATGCTCGGAGAACTCCAGTCACTTACACGACACGAGGGGGCTCCATTGGAACAATTCGGCCCGCGCACGCCAGCGGACCACAGCTGAAACTCCGCAGGGCACGTCCGACGGCGTAGAGGCGGCCCAACAGCCAGCACCAAGCAGGAGGGGCTGCTGTTGGCTGGTTTGATCCATAAAAGAGGGAGGAATTCACCATTGACTGCTCTCAGGGTCTTTTGTGAGAGGCATATTGTATTATGGCAAGCCAATATCGTGAGAGCCGCAGAGTCCTGGCCAAGCCATGACAACAAAGACCGAATGAAGCACTTTGCAGCTTCGACAAGACGCTGATCGAAGTCGCTCCCGGGCTTTGCGGCGGATAAGACTGAGACAAGTGCCTCGCACCCCCCCGCCCCGCCCCCGCCCCTCCCTGGGCGTCGTGACCTCAGGAGGAGAAGCAAAGGCTGCAGCACTCCATGCAGATCTCCAGACAGTCCGCGGACTCGCAGCAGGCGTCGATGATGCCGCAGTCCATGTCGCACGGCAGGTCGCAGTCGCCGCACTCCTCCGACGCGCAGCAGCAGCAGAAACACGAGTCGTCGCCGGCGCACGAGCCGCAGGTGGCGCAGTCCAGCACGATGTTGCACAGCGTCAGGAACTCACAAAAGAGGCAGGCCAGGATGCAGTGAACGCAGCAGTCTGGGGAGAAACAAAGTTCACGCGTTAACTTCATCCGTCAATATTGAGTTCAGTCGTACCTTCGATTTTTAAGTGATACATTTGCATGTGTTTTTACAGGTTAAAGGCACTCCAATACTTAAAAATGGCAGAGAAGGTCCCCAAGTAAAATACTTCTCGTTGATAGAGATCAAAGAGAATATAAGACTGGGAGTATTGTTTGCTCTGTTTGTATGTGTTGCGGCTCCAAGTGTTTTCAATTATCGTAATATTGTTAATTTCGATTAGATTGTGTTTCTTATTATATGTTAGCATTACGCTAACGGATTTTCACTGGTCAAAATTACATGATTTGGTTGAATAGTTAAGTGTTTAAACAGGCAGCGTTCCAAATTTGACAAAACTGGCATATTTAAAAAGAGGGAGGTCTCCTCCTCGGTGGGAGAGGCCACAGCTGATTTCAATCATCTCCAATCAACGCTGCTCCTCTTATTCCCTTTAAATAAGGCACCACGACTTAAAATCAAAATTTAAAAAATCACAGCGATTCATGCATCGTCACTGCTCTTGGCCTCTAAGGCAATAGACAACGTGAACAAGTCCCTTTTCTAAATACAGAATGAGCTGGTTAAAATGGCGACTTAACTATGTCTAGGGACCTCATGTATCGATCCCCGCCCACTATTGTTTGTGACAACACACACACCCCACCCCTCCCCACCCCAATCAATTTCATCAAACTCGTTGAGGATCAGCGGTCTTCCTACTGCACTGAACTCAAAGGTGGTCTCAGTGGGCTTAACTTTCTAATATTGTTGACTGCAACGGAGAAAAGCGTCTGCTTATGGATAATGTCACTAGGCAGCAGTGTGATGTGCTGTTTATATTCCTTGTTCAGTTAATTGTCTCGCTGCTATGATGTCACACTATTTATGTAGCGGATGCTATCTCTCGTTCTCCACCTTCACGCCCTGCAATGAAACGCAAACCATATCAGGTTTCGCCAGTTGCCTCCGCACCACGGCAAACAATAATATTGGTACGTTTCCATCATCAAAGACCTCCCAAAAGTGGGAGGAAAGAAAATCAAACTGGTGCCAAACTGCAAGAATGGCAAAGAGCTGGACAGTGTGAAAGCTCAGAACAATTTGTACCGAGTGAATTGAACCAAGGCAGATGGCAAGTGAAATTTTGCGGGTTAGAACAGAAGAGCACGCGCAGATAGTCCTGGTTCAGTTTGTTCTGAGGCAATAAATGCGTTTCTCAAGACACTTTCTTTTTCAGTCAAAATTTGTTATGATATATTGTTCATCACCAGACACAAAACAATTTTTCCTGTCAATGTACCCAACATACCTTTTTAAGTTGCATAGAACCTCAAAAAGTGCTATGCTAACCAGTGTGCTTCCAAGAAAATGCAGTTACTCCTCTTTCTTGTGGCGATAATAAATGCCGTAGTCCATTACGTAAATGTTGAATACACACTGTCGGTTCTCAACTATTAAAAGTTGTCATCGCCAAAGGGGGGTGGTCCAACTCAGAATCGTGTTGCTGTATTATTACCAAGATGATGACTGGCGCGTGCATCTTACCATCCTGTGCTTCTGTGGGAATCTGGGAGCTGTTGCTCTTGGAGCTACTTTTGGAGCTGCCTTTGCTCCTCTTGCTGCTCTGGGAGGTGATGGAAGGGTTAGACTGCAACTTCTTGCTGTTCCTGGGCCCTGCCGACGAGGAGGAGGAGGTGGATGAGCCTCCTCTTGGGAGGGAGCCCAGTTTTGGATGAGGGCCCCCGTTCCTGTCGCCGCCAGACTGGAGTGCGTGTGTGTGAGGCGTGGGACAGTGAGGGGAGTGTGTGTGTGCATGATGTTTGGTTCCGTTGCGTAGTTGGCTGCTAGCTTGCGTCCGACAAGGCTGGGTGGGGTGGATGGGTGTGGATCTGGCTGCTGGTTGACCTGGAAAGAAACAAAGGAGTTACTGTTAGGTGATACTGGCTTTGTATCATATAAATACAAGATAACAACTTCTTCACTATTATTCCATAGCATCTCTCATTGGTCTAATGTGCTGCTTCCGGCAGAGATCCCTTGCTAGCGCGAGCTAGCATGCGCGAGCTAGCATGCGCGGGCTAGCATGCGCGGGCTAGCATGCGCGGGCTAGCATGCGCGGGCTAGCATGCGCGGGCTAGCATGCGCGGGCTAGCATGCGCGGGCTAGCATGCGCGGGCTAGCATGCGCGAGCTAGCATGCGCGAGCTAGCATGCGCGGCGTGTCCAGTGTAAGTCTTAAATACAGAAATAGCACCCTCAACTGGTGCTGCGCCCTTTGATACAGCGCGTCTTTTGGCTGTAAAAATACGTAAAAATACAATTTCAATGTTTGAATTGTTTGTGCACGTGCAGGCCTGTTGTGCAACTTTTGTACAGCCTGGGGCTTGGCATGTGTGCAAATGCACAGGGAGCCTCTCTAAAGCTGAGTTAAATTTTAAAGCAAGCACAAAGGCAGCAAGGAACGTTGAATTCACTAACTGACCCCTCATCTAACTCGTCTTCTCACGTTGTCTTCAGCACAAGACAAATCCTGACTCATCCGTGGAACAACTACCTGGTTTTAATGTGAATGATTTCATTTGAAAACAGGTGTTTAACATCCCAGAAATATCTTGTCCTTTAGCAGCAAAGACGGGAAGTGGATCAGCAGTTTTCTGAGAAATGCATTCGATTAAATTCGAATGATTCCAATGTTCATCCAAAGAAATGGAAGATGGGCTTTGAATATGCCTCGCTCTATGGTGCGTAATTTCATTAAACGATTCATTGAACGTGGATAATTTCAGTGTATAAAGACAAAAGACTTAAGCCTAAGCAGAACACCCGTGATGTACGATCCTTAGGACGCCACTTGACTTCATCAAGAGGTTATTCATCAATTGCTGATAGAACCGCACGGGCCCAAGATTACTTTGGCAACAATTTGTCAAACAGAACAATACATAGCTACATCCACCAAGGCCAAATTAAACTGCTCTGCTCCAAAAGGAAGTCAAATTTGAACTGCGTCAAGAAGTAACGTCAACTCCTCCGCGCTTGGGGCGACGAGGCTGGACCATCACGCGGTCGAATTCGGTGCGGACACAGAATCATCGAGTCAGCTCCATATTCAAAAGCCAAGCTCCTGTCATGCTGTAGAGAAGACTCTGTCAGTAACTTGGACCAACTCTGATGGCTCCATTAATGCCAAAAAGTACAAGTACAAGTGGCCATGAACATTTCAACAATATCAAACCACAATGTGTGCATTGGTCCGATGTGTGCTCGCAGGGCGAGAGTTTGCTGGACATGTCGGCCTCCTGTCCTGACCTCTCCCCAGTCAAAATGGTATTTTTTGTCAAGAAGAGAATAATATGCAAGCATGCTTATTTACTTCAGTCCTTAAAGTATAACAAAAAAGTAAAAATAAAAGTGTCTTCTAAATGACATCATACCACAAACAAGAGTGCCATTAACAGCCCCGCTAAATTTGAATAATTTCAAAAGAAAAAGTCAAAATGCGTAAAATTAGGCTTCAAAATCATGAATAATAATCCATTGAACGTGCGAAACTGAAAAATGTATTCTACTTCACCTCACAACTTTCTTTTTATTATCCACCCACTTGTCAGAGGGGTGCTAGCTGGCAGCTAGCTTGCAAGCTAACAGGTTTCCGGGTCTCTTCTTGGCCGCCGGATGGGCGGTGGGCTCGGCACTTGGGAATTTAAATTGGGACACCGAAATATTCATTAAGTTGTGGCATTGAGGAACGATTCATTTTAGTTGTGTCGCAAAGCTAACAAGCTAACTGCATGATTTAGAGGTCGAAATGGGCCACGTAATAATAACTGAGTTACTTAGTATTGCGTCAAATTAACGATCACGAACTACTCGTGACCTTCAAACACGTACGACGGATTAAAAGGCAAATCTCTGAATTCCTTTTAAAGAATCATCAAACACTTGTTTAACCGGCAGCATTTTCAAACCTCTCCCGAAAATAGTGTACTTTATTTGAAGTTTAATTCAGAACAGTTAACATGCATTTGATGACAAAGACATTCTTGGAAGCAAAAATAAATCCAAAATAAGTACACAGCAAGACTTCTCAAGTGGGCAATTCATGAGAAGTAAGCTTCTAAAAAAAATAGTAAACTTTAGACTCTAAACCACACTCATGAATAACGTAACTTGAAACATCAGCAAAACTCGAGAGCGCCCAATTTTGCCAAGAATAACATTTTTAGTTGTTTTCCTTTGGAATTCTGCTTTTTTTTTTCTTTATTGTAAAACAAGGACCACCCATCCATTTTCTATACCGCTTATCACCAGTAGGGTTTGCAGGTGAGCTGGAGCCGATCCCACATTCTGAAATAATCATCAGCCAATTTCAGGGCACATAATCGAAAAAGCATTCACAGCTTAGGGACAAAATCAGAGTCTTCACTTAAGATAAGAAAACTGATCTTAGGATGCGTTAGGAAGCTGGAGAACCTGGAGAAAACGGGTTGAAAGTTTGACTATGGGGAAGAAAAAAAAAATGCATTACTGCTTCAAAATGATTAAATGTTCCACTGCACATTCAAAATCCAAATGAAACATAACGTCATACAATAAAGGTGATTAATGATTTGACTTTTAGAGTAAGACATTTATACAAGACCTGGTTGTGATTGTAAACAGTGGGGGGTTAACGCTGACACACACTCTCTCTCTCTCTCTCTCTCTCTCTCTGTCTCTCTCTCTCTCTCTCTCTATGTGTAACTAAAATTTAATTTACTAATCACTGTTTTGCTTTGCCAACTTTTTCCAATTAGTTTTTTTTTTTATAACGTGGTCTGTTTAACCTCTGGCGTCTATGCTGAAGCGGCAAGGAGGTGGGAAAACACACCTTTGCTGCCAAGCCAAACACAACCCCAAAAAAGAAGAATACAAATCAAGCCTTGCTTTAATGGCAGCATTTCATAGCATCCTTTAAAAATTTGAATATTTTCTTGACCGGAAAGCATATGGTGTCTGTGCAGTAGGCGTGGTGAGGCTTGACAGGACACAGTAGAGCACACAACAACAAAAACAACAAAAATGAAATACACGCACACATGCTGAGCGTGTGGTCTTAAACTCTGGCGGAGGAAAGCGACGAGCAATAAAAGAGTCTGTTCGATAACCGCTCCCAGACAGATAACCCAACAAGGACTGCTTGAACTGGCACACGTCCGGCGTCGCACAACCAATCCACTGTTATTTAAGATTCTTTTCATTCAGCGTTTTCTAACTTTGCTCCAGATGTTTGGCAAGCGCCACAACCAGTGTGTGCACGCATGTCGCTCGAGGGAACTATAGTTTCTCCTCTAAACTATTGCAAAAGTTAACGAGGACGGCGCGCTCGTCTCTTCCGCCCCACTCACTGCCATCAACTATTTGCGTCTGTCGTGTTGAAGCATTTTGCGTAATAGAGTTTTTCACACGGCAAGCCTGCCAGGATGAAGGAGCGATGGTGCGCACGCGAAGGATTGCTGTTTCTTTCTTTAGTGCTGTGTGTGTACATCATGAATGACACTGTAATAAAAAAAAAAGTTCATTTTGTCTGAAATTGAGAACCTCAAGAAGTGAGCTGAATTTTTACGAGAGAGGCAAGGAAAGCAAAGAAGTGGGTGGGTGTTTGTACGTTGGATATTTGGAGCAGGCGGACTTGCACAGAGGTGACTCACACGCAGTGATTCAGCAGTGCTTAAAAATAACAGCGAAATCGGGCCAATGCGCGACATTGACACGACGAGTCTGAGAAACTGCAGCATGTGTCGTCCCCAATACTCAAAGACATACACATGTATTATATTATTACGCATATTATTAAGTGCAAACGCGCCAGAGTGCGCAATTAAATATGAGTCACAAACAGTAAAAGCGCGCCGTGTCCCTTCCTCACGCACTCACACGCCCTCCTCATTCACACCCACACCCTCTGCCTCCTTTCCTGACATATCTCGGCTACCCTGTACTTAGACACCTCCTTCCTAGCCCAAAGACGTGTTCATCTCTCTACTTATCCTCCGTTGGCATGAGCCACCACCAGGATGACTGGGTTTGTCTCGAATGGTTTCAACTCCACTTCTACAGTTTGGAGGGGAATATAGTGAGAGACCTGAAAAGAACAGGATTGTTTTTCATACTGGATCGGTACCATAAAAACTATAAATGATTAAATCAGCTCAAATCAATTGGTTCACAGTCTTGAATCACATCTATGAGGGGGAAAAAAATGTGAAGATTACATGCACCGTATTTCAACGACTATAAGGCGCAATTAAATGTCTGACATTTTCTCCAAAATGGACGATTCGTCTGATAATGCACCAAGTTCCAAAATGTGTAAATGTTGTGTGAGTCCGACGAAGTTGAGCTTGTCGGACTGGGAGCGGACGACTGAGGACAACAATTTGTGAATGGTGGATGCTAACGTATCTGCTTGCTCTGTTGTTCGAGCTTTGGCAAAATCCGGCATTATTTCTGAGCCGCACGGCAACGAGACTGACTGAGAGGGAACCTAAATACTTCAATATAGTACAAACAAACTCACTTTTGGTCCCACTGACTTTAAAAAAAAAAAAAGAAAAACGTATGCTAGCGTGTATGCTAGCATGCATGCTAGCATACGTTTTAAGATGGCATATGTTTCAATAATACGGTGAGCCTCCTTATGTATGTGTTAAATACAGGAATAGCATCTGTAACTTTTAATGCCGTGCGCTGTATGGTCGTGAAAATACGGTACTCTTCTTTGAAAGTATTCCAAATAATACCTGTGATCTGTACAGAAAAAAAAATCTCTATAGAAGATGATGGGATGAAATAAAATGTGGTAATTTCTTTATCAAACTTGATGAATTGTGATTTTCACAGCTTATGTAGCATCATCTGTAAGACGTCTCTGAACACGACCACCTCCCAACATTTCAGCCTCTCAGTCGCTCGCTCGCATTCTTTTAATCGTTATTTAAAAAGCATCTTCAAAGAGAATCTCACATGTTTGTGGCGACTATAAAATATGTTGTGAGTACACAAAAACGCCCTCATGCCGCATGAAAAAATAAAATAAAATAAATCACAGAATTGCCGAGGCATTAATTTTTTGTATTTTGCACACATTTTGTAAATGGCTAAGTGCATGGCAAGGATAATATTAGCTGGTGTGTAAGAGTGATGATAACTTAAAATAAATAAATAAATAAAATAAAAATAAATAAAAATGCATAAAAATAAATAAATATAAACAAAAAATAAATAAATAAATAAATAAAAAATTTTTGGGTGCTTTTTGACTTTCAAAGTGTCGATTTCAACCTAGTGACTTTTTTTTGGCCATTGACTCACTTGAGTGAATTCCACTTGACCCATGAATGGAAATATTGAATAAACATTAGAAAAATATGGTTACACTTGTTTTATTTCCAAGAGTTGAAGACGTGGAGAGAAACAACATGACATGCCGCAATATTTCACACGACATGCAATATTACCAAAACAAACACTCTTGGACCCATTTTTTTTTTCACAGCTATCTTAAGGTTGCTTTTACAAATAATAATTTTGGGGCCTAAACCAGTTGGTGGTTTATAATCAAGGCATCCATTTTCAACTTTATTTTCTAACAATTAAAATGGATGTATGTCCGGTAGTTCTTGTATTAGATCTCACTAAAGTCATCGGTTGCAGCTACTGAAGTGTCTCATGAGTGCAATTTGTCACTGTCCTGCTAAATTTCTCACCGACGACGCATCGCGCACCCCCGTGATGACAAGATGCATCAAACCAAAAAAAAAAAAAGAAAGTTGTTCAAGACATCATACTTTCAGGGACATCTGTTTGTTAATCTGTCAACACGACCAGTCTCCTTGCAAAAGCATCGCATGAGTCAGAGCGGAACCAAGATCCATTTCTTCAAGAAACTCCAACCCAGCATTTTCAAGTTGGTCTTGTGTCATAAACTCAACTGTGAAACTTTCGACGATAAATTACCAGTGCCTGCTGAGGCCGGGCCGTTAAACTGGCACATCCTGCTGTGATCCTGACGTCAAAGACAGCGGCAGGTTCGTGACATCACTGATGAGGAGTGCGTCCGTCTACCTCACACCCGCGCGTGTTCACGCACACACACGCACACGTTAACAGCTCGCGCGGCACATTGTTCTCAGACGGCTCGTCATAGGCCCAGCGCCAGACACATGCTTGTGCTGTGTCATCATAATGTCAGTGTTGAGAAACCTTCTGGTTTTGCTTCTGTTTCTTCAAATAACACACACACACACACAAACACACTAATAAGCAGATCTTACAAAGACATAACCTCAGCACATGCTTCGAGTCATTTTATGTGACTTGGGCCTGGTCCACACAAGGGTCAAATATGAAATGATTTATTATTATTTTTTTAAATCTGTGACCGTTTTGGTCGCTATGTGTGTGTAGTCTGTTCCGATTATCTCAACGCAAAGCACCACAAACACACGTTAATCAATCTCAAAACCAAACCCACAGAGGCCAAAACGTCACATGATCTCACAAATGCAAATAAAAAGAAACACTTCCAGAGTTTCCTGAGTGATTCTGAGGCGGACCAGAGGCGGGAGCATTCTACGATGACGATGTGGGCACTGCTTGGAATTTGGGAAAGCCACTTTTGTGTAAAAAAAAAACAAAAACAAAAAAAAAAACATATCGCGTAGAACACATTTAGTTTTATTTACAGCCACTTTCTTGTTCGTCAGTCTTTGATTGGCTGCATTTACTTCAGTATACGTTAGGGTTATTTTTGTTTAATTTTTGGAGATAAATATTAAACATTTACCGGCCTGACTTGATTTGGACCCAATTATCATGACAAATCCACTCTTATCACACTTCAGAGATAAGGATAATCATATAAGACAATCTAATAAAACATAAATAGATCGACAACATCTGGAAAAAAAAAAAAATTCTGAACGCGAGTACCATTCCGGTTGCGTTATCGTTGAAGCTATCGAAGAGAAGAGGTGCAAAATACAGCAAAGTGTGAAGCATGGGAAAAGATTCCAACTCAAGCCATGTTGCATAACACTCAGCGTAGCATATGGCGTCAGCAAGTTCCATAGATTTTTATAGGCCCATAAAAGCCAACGGGGGTAGGAAGAATGCGCATGACTTAAACTTAGCACCTTGGCGAGCCTGGAAATAGGGACACGCAAAGCGGACAGAACAGGTAGACGAGCAAAACCTCAGCCGGACACAGCAGACGTTCACACACCCACTCACACGCTCACCATTCACCTACTTCTACGCTTCCGAACTGAGCTGCGGCTCGCTCGCTGGCCACAAAGTAGCTATTAGCAAAGGGCAGCTTTGGATGTGCGCGTCACCCGTTACTGGATTCCAGGAAACAAAGCGCGCAAAAGTTCTCTAACACAAGCTCATATGTCAACTTACTCAACCGTCTTCCCACTCCTCATTTGCTCCTTTTCGGTCATTGTTACAAAATGGCAGGAAATGCATATATATTGCGTAAAGGGCAATCATGCGGTTGGACGAGGCAAACGTCTGAGTGAGTAAATGACACAGTAGAACTATTGTGTTAACGTTTGTCTTTTTTTCAAACTGGAGCCAGCGTAAGACAAATATACATCGATGGTGATTGCGCAATCTTTGGCTTTGATGCGGCGGGCGTAGTTGAGCTCCAGACCTAAAGTGTGAGAGACAGACTCTTTGGCTGACACGTTGGATTTGAAATATGAGGGAGGGAACGTGGGTGGTGTCGGCTGATAACGATATGAATCGAGGGAAAGTATTTTCAAGGTGTTTGGGACATGCATATGACAAAGGAGAGGTGGCGTGGCGCGAGGAGCTAGCTGGAGGAATGCAAAAAAGGAGGATTAATAATTTCAGGGATGCCGATTAGACGTGTGAATGAAGACATTAACGTTTGTGCGCTATTGGATCACATTGAGTAGGTTGAGTAGAAAAAAATGAAAATTTCATTTGATTTTAATATTAAAATTTTTTATTAATTTAATTTAAATTGTGTTTGTAAAAAAAATGAAATAAGGATAAAAAAACAAAATGAAATTAATATTGAGAAAAAACAAATTAATTGAAATTAGATGACAATGATCAACAAATTTTTACAAAAGTTCTCAATCAGATCGCATTTTTCTCTTGCGCATTTCAGTTTTCAGAATTCTAATAATAATACAAAAACAACAATATAATTTATGAATTCAGGGTTAGATTTTTTTTATAGCTATAAATTATATTGCACAAGCTTTTATAGGTCAAACTAAAAAAAAACAAAAAATAAAAATATCTCAAAAACCTGACAGGCATTTTTTAATTCAGCGTAGAAAAGACATTTAGAGACACATTAAGCCATCACTGATTCTGATTTTCGATTGGGGAGTTTTTCAAAATGCCATTGCACTACTCCAAACTAACTCCGCAATGCCTGCAGACAAGTCGTGCTCTCGATTTTTCCTCAGTTCATTTTAAAGAACATTGTCATCCCGTATCGTGAAAAAAAAACAAAAAAAAAACGCATGAATGCACACTTTGTCGTTTTTGTACATTTTAAGATATGGCAGTCGTATTTCGACTTCTTCGAATTGTTCAAAAAGTGCTGTTATGACACCGCACATTAAGCCGAGCAGACTGTAACACAATTTGATCTCACCCCAAACCACCTCTATTAGTCGGATCAAATTTTGGTTCCTTGAGCCAGACTGCTTTCTCAGACACTTTTCACAACGGCTATTTTGCGTCGGACCAAACAAGGTAGGAAGGGGATGTGATCAAAAAGTCCAGCAATGGAAAATCCAGGTAATCATGTCTGTGGTCGGTTGGATTTGTCTACAAAAGTTGTTGAGTGTTTGATATTTAATATATCTTTATTTCGTTTCTCATTGTTTTAGTCCAGACAAGTAAGGAGGAAAACCCCGAGCACGGCTCAAACAGATCCTTTGTTTTTTTTTTAGCTAAAACACATGGTGCATTAAAAATAACAAGTAAAGCAGCACACAAAGGCACTGCGAAAAAAAAAAAGAGTGTTTTCGAGGCTGCTCAAAGAGAACGTGACGCCAGACCGTGCGGCTTTCAACTGATAAAATCGAATATTTCCTTTGGAATTTTATTGATTTGAACTGATAACATAATGTCCCGTGATCCGTGAACAATTAAATGAGCCTTCCAAATGGAAGCAAATTTCCCAGTAGCGGCCACACTCGTCCGTTATCGTCAAGGGAACGACAACACTCATTTTGCCATCACGAACCGAGGCGGAAGACAGAAGAGGAAAGAGGAAAAACGTGTTTCATTTCAAGTGCGGCGATTTGGACGCCGGCCCCCGCTTGTGTTCAATAATCAAGAACGTAATCTACTTGGCGGACAATCAGGATATTTTTGTGGGCCTATTTTGTTAAAGGTCAGGACAATGTGACTCATCCGACCTGGTGATATGTAATGGAAACTCAATTCTCACCAGCCTCTCTCCGTTTGTGCGTTTGCGCGTGTGCGTGAGAGTGTGCTATTTACTCACATGTGATACTCGTGCTGGCTGTTGTAAGCTCCGGGTGCGAGAGGCTGCTTTTACGTTTGCCTCCGTCGTCACCTTGGATGACGTCTGACCTCAATATGAGGGGCTCAGTGTAGGTGTTGGCCACATCTGGAAAAACAAGCGCACAAGCACTTTAGATAACAATAAAACACACATTTGTATCCGAGCTTTATTTTGAAATCGATTCCCCGCCGTACAACTTCCTGTATGAATAGTGGCTTTCCTTGGCCATATTTTGATGTGATGAACAAGCACGAGCACGAGCTCTGTCAGTGAAAACGTGTCAACTCTTGTTGTTCTACGCATCCACGCGCACTTCAATAATTTCAAAAGCAGTCCTGCGGACTTCAACAAAGCAGAAGATTTTGTCTGTGTCGGTGTGTTTTCGGCACTCAACCTGCATCTGGAAGTCGTTTACGTCAACCCCCTGGGACTGTTCAGGGGTCTATGTGCACACTTGCGTAACCTGAAATCTTGTGGCTCTAAGCGCGTGAGAGTACGGGTGTGTGTGTGTGTGTGTGTGTGTGTTAATAACATATAGGAGAAGAACACATAATATACATTTAATATTAAAAATATACAAACACAGCATGTGTGGGTGTTTTATGTGTACGTTGGCACCACATGCTGCTCTAATGAAGCTGTTATGATGTTCTCACACACACACACGCACACACACACATATATGTGCATGCACATGCAACACAGAGGCCTTCAAAGCAGGGCAAGCTTGGGCCCCCGAGAGGTGCAGACTCATTCCGAGGCAAATGGGTGCCAGCTGGGTTTGATAAACACACGCATATATGCACACACGCAACACACACACACACACCCACACAAGCCAAACCACGTCCTGCGCATGGACTCAACACTTCCCGGCGGTGTTTATTTATTTTAGCAACTCTCGCTCACTTCTCTATCTGTTCCCCCCCCCCGTCTCTGTCCCCGGCTTCTCACCCCCAAATTCACATTCCCTCCACACTCACTTCAAATATATTCCCTTCTAAATAAAATCACACTTCTGTCAAGTCTGTGCAAAGGCGTCTCAGTTTGAGCTGCAAAACTTAAGTACTTTGCTCAGACTAATACAGACTACAGAGGTGATGCAAAATGACATGGGAGGTTCCTTTTGCAGACAAGTAAACCCTTGATCCCGCAGAAATAGGAACTCATTTCACTTCATTTACGCGACATGGCGCGAGTGACACACTTCCAATATGTTGGCTCCAAAGTGGCACAACTCAGATGTGGGTCAGAGGCGGGAAAAATTATATATTATATATTATATATTTTTTGATCAGGATAGGCCTCCTCCAAATGTGGGTTAAACAAATAATAAAATAAAATAAATAAATAAATTAAAAAAAACAAACAAACAAACAAACAAAAAAAAAAATATATATATATATATAAAATTAAATATTAAATATTAAGAGTTTTCCATAGCTTTAAAATATGCGAAGCTAGACGGCTCTTGGTAGTGTCAATTCAATTTCTCACAAACACGCATTGGATCGGAGCGTAATAGAATCACTACAGAACTTGTTTTGTCAGCTGTTAAAAGAGGGAATTGAAAGAATGCAATTTCTTTTATATTGTCCACAGAGTAGCAGCATAACTACTGTTCCCATGAAAATGTCCCTTAGCGATTAAATGTCATTTTAATAAGGGGCCCATTGTGTTATTTCATTTCCAAGTTCAGGGTGCTAGGGTGTTTCTTTGACTTGCTGTTGTGTCATAACCAAGCCTGTTGAATGGCCTGCCTGCCGTCATTTGGAGAGAAGAAAGGGATGTTTGAGTCCAATTCCTGGAAAAATGACTAGCCAGCTTATTAAACACAATATTGTTTTGAAGTTTGAAATTGAACAAAAACACAATTTGATAGACTGTATTTATCTTTATGCATCCTATTGTGATCCATCCATCCATTATCTAAGCTGCTTTTCCTCACAAGGTTCGCAGAAGTGATGGAGCCTTCGGGCAGCAACATAAAAATTGGACCTCATTCCTTCAAGGGTGGGTGGGGGGGGTGCGGTGGGGTGTTGATACGGCCCATGAGCCGCTAGTTGTCCATGTATGACCTCTTGTAGCTAAAAATCAATATTAACTGAAGCAGTCTTACTTAAAAGTGTGCCAATAAAGGGCAAACAATTGATAGTATCCAACTTAACAGTCACCTGCGTCAGAAATATACATTTAACAATTTTTTACAATTTCTACTTGGATTCTGCATTAGTAGAGAACTGCATTGCATCAAAAAAGGTGTTTCTAATATTTTGGTACACTGAGCATGAGCAGTGCTGCACCTACATTATTATCATACTTTAAAAGGAATCTCTTGCCATTTTTTGAGAACACTGCTGCCTTGCCTCCCGCTTCCCTGCGCTCGGTCCCTCAACCCTGCCAAACCGTGACATCAGCTCGAAGAATGTTGTGCAAGTGCATTTAATGACAGTGAGTCCATCCACCTGCTATCTAAATATTAAAATAACATCTGCACATTATATCATGCGTGTCAATCATGTGGTCATCTGATTCAACCATGAGCATGCGCAGCCAACTGGCTCATTTCGACTCCTCGTGCCAAAAGGGAGTATTATGGGTTAAAAGTGCGCAAGTCTTATTTTCGAGTTCCTGAAAATGAAACGCATGCCCACCAAAGCCCTGAGTGCCATCCAAGCAGGCCCTCAACCAATTGTTCATTGGCATCAGCATCAAACCACCAAACCGCCCGACCTCAGAGCCGTTAGTGAGATCTGAGAATGATGAGCCGCTAATTCAAATCAGACTGGAGCAATCAAGAAGGTCTGAAGAGACTCACCAGTGGACTTACGTGTGTTTTTGGGGAGTATGCGCGTTTGTTTGCACACAAATTGTACGTGCGTGTGTGTCCGTGGAGGGCGATACACAGGATGTTTACTCTTGTTGTAAACACCGCTATTAAAGCAAAAGCATATGGATAACACACACGCATACACACACACCGAGCTGATGTGACAATTTCTAAAGCATCAGCAGGATAGCACAACTGCCTTTTTCTTTCACTGGGATCTCTGCTGCCTTTCTGACCCACTCAACCTTGTGTCGACCAATTTGGATGCAAAAACACGGAATGCCACTCTGTTTGCATGCTTTTTCCCCGCCGTACTAAAATAAAGTGTAATTGCACATCCACTCCAGTAGTTGGCAGTGGCGCTCCCATTGCTTATTGTGCGCAGCGAGTATTAACTTCACGGCGTAGGTTTGTTTTTTTGCAACGAAAATGCGATTATTTATAGTTGCGGCAGAGAGTGGGTGGTGGTGGGGGGGCGCGAATTGTTTTCTTCTTGTTCGGGGGGGGGGCGAAACTGAAAATAATGGAGAAGCACTGCTCTAAACACAAATGTTACTGCCCTTGAATAAAGTCCTCAACTTATATTTAATATACTGTGGTTGTAGTTTGCGCAATCCCAATTAATGCTCATTAACTCATTCACAACCAGCCAAGTAAAAAAAAAAAAAAAAAGGTTCTTTGACGTCTTCAGCCGTCAATGATTATAAATGAGTTCATCACAGCCAATCAGGTCAATTGATTATATCGCACTTGCCCTCATTAAAAGTTATGCAAAAACAACAGCTGGGGTTATTTTGTAATAGCCATATCGTGGATTTCCTCAAATAAAATCCTACACTATTTTCAACGCTGCGTCACAATTAATCGTAACAAAGCGCACAACCTGCTGAGCAGACGTGACATCCGTTATGTTACCGTTTAGTGTTGGAAGTGTACGAGCTGCTGCTTGTAGAATACCAAAACAACAATCGGGCCATAATGCTCAATACCAGGAGGCCATTTTAAACTCACCAAAACAAATTGATAAAATAGAAAATACAATCTAATATAATTTTCCTCAAAAAAAAAAAAAAAAAAAAAAGGTCACATAAATTGAGCTTGTTATTGAAAATTTGACCATCCTGGCTTTAACTCATTCGCTGCCATTGACGGATATAGAAGCCAAAAAGTACATTCATTTTTATCTGGGCAGTGAATGACTTAATGATCTTACGAAGACTCAATCGAGTGCGCACTTTAATAGCATGAAAAATAGTCAAGAGTCGAGAATACTGCAAAGAGGTGGAGCGCATCACAGCACACTAATGTTTTGTAGCACAGAGCGAGTGAGGACTGTGCTGTCGTATCGGCCTGGCCAGCGGGAACAACTGGAACTGATTGAAACCACACACGAGCACTGAGGGTTTTGACCAGAAACAGCAAAACACGAGGGAACACAAAACTCTGGTTGGGATGGTTTTATCTGAATCCAACACCAAAGAAAAAACAAATCCATGCATGGGGGACACACACAACAAAAAAAAAATAGGGGAACTAATTGTTTAGCTGCAGTCTGGCTGACACACACGCACGTGCACAAATAACTGGAATAAATCCAAAAGGAGGGATTATGTCTTGAACGAATGACGGTGGTAGTAGCTCATTAAAAACGAAAACTGTCGACTCTTTCACATTAATTGTGTTGTAGTGTCTCAGAGATTTGGCGGCTTGCTACAGCTTAATAATTGTCGCACTTGATTGCACTTATTACATTTTGTTAGGTTTTTTTTTTTTGCTCATTTCCACAAGTACTGCTGAAGACATGGCATCGAGATAAAAAAATAAATAAAAAACCAAACAGTTTCATTCTATTTGGTATTTGACCACATATTGCGTCAAAAGACGTCCATGTCATTAATTCTTCAATGGTGAGTACGTTTAGTTTAGTTTTGTCAGTATGGTGTGTTCATTAACGTTAGAGGTAAGCTAATTGGCAAAGCACTGATCAAGTTAGTTTCACACAAGTTGCTGTTGAGGTACTTCACGCGAACGCAATCAAGTGTTTCACCTCGAAATAGGACTGCTTTGATTATGAAAAAAATATTCATCGCGATTATTTGGGAAAATAAAATGATTGAGATGATCCTACTGGTGCAAAATGAGAAACTGTTTCAACTTCAATGCAATTCTTTGAAACACGATAATTATGTCATTTCTTTGTGGCCCAAACAAAATTTACAAAATAAGTTATTTTAAATAAAAAAAAATGTATAAATAAAAGTTTAGGTTGCTTGCAATTGGAGTTAATTTGTTATTCACATAAATTGCCATAGACCTGTTTTAATATTTAAATAAATTATTTCAATAGCTCTCAAGTGCACATTTTGAACGTTGACGTATGCTCACGTTCGTATTAAACATTGTGAAATGAATACTATTCTAACAACGTTGACAAAGTGCAACTTGTAAAAAAAAATTAATAAATAAATAAGAAATTAATATATAGAAGACTGCTGGTAAGAATGCAACATGTGCAGAATGGCTTGCAGGGTGCAGAGGCTGTCTTTGAGCTTTGAGAGGGGGCGTGGCAGAGGAACTCGTATGCGCATGCCTCATAACATCTTAAAATTGGTATTAATCAGTTTTTTGTTTTTTTTTTACAATTATGTCCATTTTGTAATAAAAATGCTTTGGGGAGAATCGACCGCTTGGGGATCTCAAGGACAACTACACCATCTGTCATCTGTAAATGTGTTTGCGTGCTTGCGAGCAGCAACAGCAACACTTTCTCAAACGTTTGCGAGGTGCTGAAGAGGTGGCGAGGGGAAAACGCTCCCACAGTTCTGTAACTTCAAATTTGCTGTAAAAATGCCCCAAATTGCACCTAGGTTATTTTAATCTCGGCGGGGAAACTAAATTAGACATTGGCCTCAATGAAGCTCTGTGACTAAAACGAGACAAGCGGGCACATGGTCGCGACCCAACACAGCATAGGCGAGACAAACTAGTTGCGTGTGGATCAAACAAAATATTTAGACTGCAGCTTGTTTTGAAGAACAAATACATGTATTCAGAAATAAAAGAATAAATCAAATTCTAATGTACGACGGTGTGATTTAAGTCAGCAAACCAAAAACTGTTTCCAAATTGGTACTTGTTTACACAGCACTGGGTCGAGCTGAAAAGTGGCCGGCGTTGAAATCCCCGGGAAGTTAATTATTGTCACAATTACGTTCTTATTCTGTCTAACAATATGGATCAACATGTGGAGTTTGATTGCTGCCAGCTGGTTCGGTAGTTTGTTTATACTTTGTAAAAGGTTTGCATACCAAAACATTTTGAGGTCGTCATATTCATGTCCGTTCCTGGAGCCCAGAGTTCAAAAGTAAACACGGTGAAGCTGCATTTAGCCGTTATGCTGCACACAAATGGGATAAACGGCCAACAGAAGTCACGTCAGCCTCGAGTGTAAATGTTTTTAAAATCCAAGTTGGAATTTTTGCTTGTTCTTTTTTCAAACCTTCAAACAACTTTAAATGAACTCAGGTTTAAAAAAATGGAATCCATCGTCAGATTAGACATCATACTGGTGTCCAGTCAGGTACAAAAAGTTTTGCAAACTGTGAAAATTGAGTGCGTCCAGCTATGTAATGTGAACCAATAGTCTTCAAACAAGTTCAGTGGTACCGACTCCTGACGCAGCTGGACTTCCCTTATGTTGAAAATATAACGGTCATGTTCTACTTATACAAATCAAGTCATCAGGAAGCTCAGATACAGACGTTAATACAAATCAAGATAACACGTCACGAGAGAGAGAAGTGGGTCAAAAACACTGAAAAGCAGGCCAAAAAGGAAAAAAAAGATGCCAGTGGTTAAAAAAAAAAAAAAAGAATTGCGGGTTAGCATATGGAGCCGAGGGTTTTCCTACATAAACAGATAGCCTCATTGCATCTTCATGTCTGAGTGAGAGCAACATTCCCAAGAGTGAGGAGCACACATCTGTCAAAACACAGCACCATTCCGTGGCCTCCGAGCTGCTGAGGGGAGCTTGACTTACTTCGAGCAGGAAAAGCTCAAACCACAATCGGGACGACCAGATCGCTAAAAGATATCTCTTGATTCAAATTTCCCCAAAAGAATTTGATTCAATACACAAGGAGCCGATTCGAATCGATTCACTTTGATTGATTTTCGATTCAATCAAAGATTTCACGCAGTTCCAATTTTCCTTTCGTATGAAAGGCATTCTTAGAAGAACCAATGCTGCAAATAGAACAAAATGCTTGCTGTAACCAGGTGCATTAGTAAAAATATGAATATTTACGTGAAGAATTGAATATAAAGTTATTATTGCAATCACATTTGCGTTTCTAAAAAAAAACAAAATGCTGACAGCATTGCTCAGACAACATAGAGCATAATTGGTCTCATTATATTTGTGTTTTGAAAGCATCTTTGAGCATGACATCAGACACCGTGGGCGAACAAGTCTCGCGCCACTTAGGAAGTCAAAGAGACGCACTGTCATGTGTCAAGGGCGCTGTTCTCGCAAACAGCAAGAAAAAACACTTTTAATGCGTGTGTGCCGGCTAGGCAAATATCTGCTGTGCTGTCAGATGTGTTTTTCACGGCAGTTGTGCCCCCAAAAGTCCAGATGGAGGGAGGGGGGGGGGCTGAGCACTGAAAGCAGCGCCTTGTTGCCCTCTGCGGTCGCCTGACCAATCCTCTCCTCCCCGCCCTGGCTCACCTACATACCCTCAACACACACACACACACACACACACACACACACACACACACACGCATTCGCACAACCAGCCAGGCAGACTGGCGGCCCAACTTCAATAGAAGAAGCCCAGTTATGCTTTGCGATGATGAATTCCTGAGTTTGCACAGGTAAAATCATCTTAATTCCAAGAACATGTTGAGGCAACCCCCGTTTTTTTTTTTAATAAACTTAAAAGGCTTTCGTGAGGTATTTTCATTAGAAATGACAATCTTCTTAATCCCACAATATGAACCTAGGATGTACCAGAAAGTATCCAGGACAAGACAAGCGAATATAATCAAGTAACCATAACAAATGCCAATGTTTGACCAAAACAGCTCTCAATAAAGAGTTTTGTTGCACGTTGCCATGGCAACATGACATGTAAATCTTCGCACACTTCCCTCATGGATCCGACGTTGATTCTAAAAACAGTTGGGTCAGAAATGGATCGACCCAGCTTTCTGGGTTATTTATTTGACCACAAAACAACTTCATTTGGCTCATTTTCAACCCAAGTGAGTGTTAGACTTGCTGCTGCTCAACTTTCCCGCGCTGCCAAAACCAAGCGCATGGCCACAACATCAGCCAACGCTAAAAACAACTGTGGCAAAAATCTCAATAGTGATTTGTTGGCTGAATACGGACCCTGTTGTGCACAACATCAGACAAATTCAGTTCTTGGAACAAAGCTCGCCTTTATCTTGTCACATGTCAGATTAAATGCTAATTTGCTTCTTTTGATGGACGACATTGCTTACTGACAGCTTTGGGGAGACAAACCCCCCAAAAAAGTGGAATTCCTAATCATGTCACGGGATAAGGTTAAGATTTGCAGTCTGTCACAGCTGATGATGTTTCCCCACCCATCCATTTTGTGTTGCTTTTCCCCTCACTAGGATTGCGAGTCAGCCAAGCCAGCTGACTGCGGGTGAACGGAACCATCGGCAATCACTCTCACATTCTCACTTATTGACAATTTCGACTCTTCAATTAGGCATGCACGCAACATGCACACCCCACACAAGAAGTCCAAGATCTGAGATGTGAACTTGAAATCTCAGAACTGTGAGGCAGATGTGCTAACCTCTCGATGCCTAATGATGTTTACATTCGAGAAAAATCTGCTTACACTCAAACTGAAAGATTGTTTTTCTTCGAAAAAGCCCTCTGTTGCTACTTTGTGTCTCCTTTGTGCAAGCAACAAATGTTTCATGCAGCTTTCTCAGACCATTTCTGTAATATTCCATTTACAATTACACCAATAACATGTCAATGGATAGAGCCTTTTTTCTTACCTCGACTTGTTGCTGGGATCAAGGTGCTATTTTCAATCTCTACGGTCACATTTACATGTAAACTGTGAAAGTGGGCTGGTGGACAGGGGTCCCCATCATCGGGTGGCTCTGGGGTGATGGCTGGAGCACTCCTCTCCTCATCCATGGGCATAGGCCTGGCTCTTTTCCAAGGAGGTGGAGAGGCCCAGGAGCTAGCCTGAGGGGGAAGTGAGAGTCAAACATATTGTGGGGAAAATGATCACGATAAGAAAAACACAAGTAATTGCTTATTGTGTTAAGTGGTTCATGGTGGGAGGGTGAGTCTTATTCAGCGGCGTGATTACGATGTTCCTGAAGTAGTAAAAGATGCAGCAGACAGGTTATGTTTTCCTTCAAAAGTGGAAATGCCTCATCACATTTGGTATTTTTTTTCTAAAATTAAATGCTTCAGGGTTGTTGTTCTTATTGGAAATTGAATATATATATATATATATATATATATTGCATATAAGTTAAATAGTAAAACTGAAAAACTGTTTTAACAGTTAAATGCAATTGTAATTAAAAGTTAAATACAACTGAACTGTATAGGCAGTGGTTATCTTGCATACCACCTGGGGGAGACTTGTGCTACTTATATGTCCCTCAAAAGTCCATCCACAAAACTTCCAGTCAAACTCATGCTATTTCAAAATTCAAACAAATCGGAGAAGACCGCCAACTCTGAACAGATTGTCCAGGCTCAATCAAATGAAGAATAAAATGGGTATGTTTATTAAAATTAAAAAAAAAATAGCACAAATGTATCGAACACTTTGGAGAAAGGCAGATTAATCGCAACCGATGACAAACAGGTCTTGAGTCAGTCGGACATTCCACCATGAGGTGTTTTGACAATGATAGGGAAAGAACGCTGGGTCAGCACATTTGAGTCATCAAAAGACTCATTCATCATGTTATTCTTTGTAATTGAATATGTCATCCTCAGTAAGTGCAAACAAGTAGGTCAAATATTCACTGGATATATTTAAAGTGTTACAGAATGTCAAGTTTGATCAAGTGACTCCAGCCTGATCGGACGAAACAAATATGACCTTTAAATGCAGTTTCTTCTGCTTCATATGAAATATGAACGGTAATAAAAAATTTAAAAAGAAAAACGATCTGATAGATCTGAAAATTAACGTTCGAGTTCAATCACGTGCCATTGTGTTTGGCGCGCGCGTGCCACTCAGCTGGCCAGCTGTTTGCGCGCTCCCGCTGTTTCACTACCTTGACGACTTTTTTTTGCCTCAAAATAAGCCGAACAAACCAACTTGAAACGTTCGCATTCGGCGTATGCACACACAAGCTCACCATAAAGTTCACTTGGAAATGTGAAAAAGTTTCGAGAAGTTTCGTTTCCCAAAGAGATCCAACTGAGTCGCTTCGAAACTTTTAGCGTGTTATCACGATAGTTGCGAGGTAAACACTGTGTTGGTTTTGCTTTAATTACACGCGTCTGCTTCCCCTAACGAGTCCTTGCATGCTGAGGAGTTGAGTCGGAAGAAGTTTGAATAAAAAAATTAAGTTTTGCACCACACAACAACAACAAAGACGACGACGTGAACTCACCTTGCGTGTGGACGGCTCGCGGAATATCCGAGCTCTTGCCTAATTCATTCTCTGACCTCTCCAGGTGGACTTCTCACACCGTCCAAGTCCTCCCCCCCTTCTCGCCCCCCCCTCCAATCTTATCTTCACACTTCCGTGGATCTTATCCACTGTACGCCGGTTACGCGCACACACACCCCAAAAAACAAACTTTACTTTTCAATGCATTTTCCTCCGGTCGAGATCCCCTCTTTTCCCCTCTCTTCCTCTCCGCCTCCCTAAAAACTTTCTCCGGCTCGCCCCTCGTCCTCCAGATGTTGGGACGCCTTTGGCAGCTGCCTGGGAGAGAGAGAGCGAGAGAGAGAGAGAGAGAAAAGTTGTGACTGGAAGTTTTTCTCGCTCTCACGCGAGTAAGAATCCGACTTTCTTCTCTCCGTGCCCGTGCTGCCTTCACGGCCCCCGCGTGCAGCAGCTTTTGGGCAGGAAACTGCCGTCGAGTCAGCAGTGATTGTGCTTCCTCCAGGCTACAAACTGCTTGGGCTGAGCTACACAATCCTGTCATAATTACTTCTTAGCCCGAAGCAGACAGCACAACGGGTTGGCTTTCATTCCAGTGAATTACGAGGCCAGTAGCCACATGTTTTCACATTAATAATAGACTTTGTCGCAGATGGCAACAATACAGGTAGCTATGCAAGCACACGTTGAAGCTCAAACTTTAGAGGCAACTGAAAGTGTCATGATGAGTCATTTCTGTGACATTTTTTGTTTCTTTTTTTCCTCAAATCCAAAGCTCTCACGTGTGTGTATATATATATATATATTTATATATATATGCTTCCAATAAACAGAGGAAAATTTCAGAGTAAAATATTTATTTATTTATATTTTATTTTACTCTGTACTGAATATAAAATAATAATACAAGAACAACTAATTCTGGACCGCTAGAGCTGTTTTTTTTTTTGTGTGTGTTCACCTGAAGAGACTCACCCCACAGGCACACGTGGGAATCCAAAATGGATGATTTAAATTTTCATTCATTCAAAAATGGTTGACATGTGTCACATGACCAGACTGTGTCTTCCCTTCAAGGTTCCACTGTTGTGCAGATGTATAGCACCGACACAAAAAGACACTTTCGGATCAAGCAGATGTACCCAATAAAGTGTCCAATGACTGTTCTGGTGCAGTGTTGCTCTTTTGTTGTCATCCCCTTCGGGAATCGTCCTCTCTCATTCCAGTAAAAGAACATAAACAATAGCAGGTTTCAGCATTTGCCTCCACTTAGTCATCCTCGGGACACGTTACTAATGGTAAGCGCTGACATGCTCTGTACCAAAAACACACTAAATGAAATTAGTCCTCGCTGTTTTATACGTTAAAAAAAAGCCTGTTCTGTTTTTTTGGAGATTACTACAAATAACGACATAATATCGTTATCTTGGGTTTATCGCCGTTATTAGGGGTGATCTGATATCAAAAGCAATTTATATGCATTTGTCAGAGCGGATGTTCGCAGGCTACTTCCTGGTTAATTGTTGTCCGTCTCCATAAATCACTGGCATAGAGAGATGAACAATAATACATTATTTATAGTTATAAAAAAGAAATAATTTTTGGATCAATTCAGTGAGATTCCAGTTATACAATTTTAATTTCCGACGGCATATCTGATGATCTCTCACAACACAGCAAAATGGTTGCTCACGGATCTAGACTGTCGAATTTTTTTTTTTTAATGTTTTACATTTTTAGATTAAAAAGACAGATGAGATTCAAATGTATCGGGAAAAGCAGCCGTCAAATTGACAGATATAGTCGTCAACAGTTTGTTGAGAGTCGACAAAAACATGACAGCTCTGATATATTGAGACATCGCACCTCCAAGTTTGAAGAAGATGACTCGAGAAGCGCAACTTGACGTGTTCTTGGGTGTCTTTCGCCGGTGTTTTGAAGAGTACAATTTGATGCGCATATTTGCAGTGTTTAGCACAGGCCTGCACAAGACATTAAACAAACAACTGAGGCCTGATTCAGGCCAGCCCATCGCACAATAGTCAGCTCATGTCAACACTTGATGGTTCCAGCCAATGAGAGTGTGCTGTTTGATTGACGCGCGAAGGCGTGGACGAGATATTGCGCAATTTTTATTTTTGTTAACAACCCGTTGGCCTCCTTTTCAATTTGGCCTCCCAATCACTCATCTGAGCCTGACGCAAAATTGCACGTTTGTTTGTTTTTTGCATTGAGGAAGAATCCAGTTCCAGTATAGTTGGACAGACTATCTTTGGGATGTTTGGGAGTTTGTGTTCAGTGCGTGAGAAGAAGTGAGCGTTATCGTAGGACAACTCGTGAATGCTTTACTCTGATAATGAGCCAGTTCACATCCTGGCTGAGAAGAACATCGCCATGCTGGGAAACGGCAATTTGATTTTGGGAATTTGATCCGAGGGGATCCGTTTTGAAGACCTGGACACAGAGTTGCGAAGGATCCCGGAAAACTCCTTCCAGGAGTGCATGAAAGAAGAAAGAGAAAGTTAGAAAAGCACATTCAATATCAGGGGAATTACTTCAAATGTAAAAATGTGTAGACTGGATTTGAAATGTTTCTTTTGTGACACTAGTCGTGGAATCTTTCGGACTCACCTCGTATTCAAGTGTGGAATGTTTGTTAGCGGGTGCAATTTTTCATTAAACATGGTGCTCATGAATTCATGTAGCATTTCATGCTAATTCAAACGACCCGATATTGTTTGTTATTAGCACTTAAACACGTTAGACACGGTGATGGTGTGCCCTAGTGTGAATGATTTGTGCTTCATCTTTTGGTCTATTTCTGAGGTGAACAAGGCCGAGCCATGCAGCGGCCGAGCGCACCAAGCAGGCAAATATGACAGTGTTGTTCCACATTCCTCACCTCTAACACTACAATAAAATCAGTCTCCAAATATGAATCAGCCGCGGCTACTATCGCAACAAGCATTATTTTAGTATTTACACGAGCTAAACTACATATGCAGTACATACGCATAATTAGGAAAGAGGTAGGGAATACACATTAAAACACATATATCTTAGTAGGCTAACATAAAGATTCTAGCTAGTAGCTAGCTTGTAAGAAGCTATAAAATCTAGTTTACTCTGGACATAACTAATGTTTTTCTCTTATTGTATAAAATTTGTTATTACCTTGACCTGGTGCTGGCAGATTGCTTTGAGGGCTTTAAACGTTAGGCTAGCATTTCAATGATAAGCTAAGTGGCTCCTAGCTAACCCATTGCTTAGGGAGGTCGAAGTAACATGAAGTAGCTAGCTTGTAAAAAGTTAGAACATGTTGTTTTCCATACACATAACTAATGTGTTTTCCCTTATTGTATAAAATTAGTTATTACCTCAACCTGGTACTGGCAAAATTCTTTTAGTGCTTTAAAAGTTATGCTAACATTTGAATTGATCAGCTAAGTGTCTCAGCGCTTACCCATTGCTTAGCCAGATAGCTTAGAAAGACAATGACGCATATTTATTAATCAGAACAAAAATGATTAAGCAAGAGGCTATGATAATATGTAGAAATTAATAATAAATTGCACATTCAGGTATGAATAGTTGAATAGGGCCGAGTTGGCAACAACAACGAAAGAAGAGCAACTAAGTATGTGGTTGGCTTCATCTTTTGAGTCTTTTCTTCCCTCTCTACATTTTGCAAGGATTAAAATTTGATTAATCATTATATTTGTATGATTGTATTCGAGGCCATAGGATTTATTTTAATGCAATGAATTTTTTTTCTCCGTGACGGAACCTCATACAACCGGTCTGTCTTGAAGTCTACATACGGTGACAGTTTAGACTTAAATTAGCATTTCTCAGTGAGTCAAACCTTGCTCTCAAGCACAGATGCATATTAAAGAGACGACGGTGTGCTCCCCCACTGTGCACAAGGGCACGTTGTCCTCACAAAGAGAGCCAAGCCATCCTCGGGTATATTTCAAGCAATTCTACCGTTCTCATAGGACGCGGACATGCGCGTCGTCTGGCTTGGGCCTCTGAGGCTTCTGCTGAGGCTTTCCAATGCGCTCAGAGCCAGCCGAGCAAGAGAGTGAGAAAAAGCAAGTTCATCTCGCCAGGAGGAGGACTGAGGAAAGCGCTGCTCCACTGCCCTACTCATTCACCAGCCCGGGGACTGATACGAGAAAGTTTGTTTGTGTGCGAACAAGTCAAACTGCAGCCGCATGCTCGCACACAGAACGTTTCTAAACTTTAGTCGTGAATTGTTCGAGTCGTTCAGCGCGGTCGGTTGGGAGAGAGGAGGAGAAGGAGAAGAAGGAGGAGGAAGAGGTTGAAAATGTGGTTCCAATCACTCACAAAGATGCTTTTGTTCTGCAGCTGTGGTCTTCTCGCTCTCCCTCGCTAAAATGGTCAATGTGTATTTGCATGAATCAGTTCTCTCCATTTCTTGACCTCTCGCATTTTTTTGCTACAAACTCTTGCATCAATGAAAAGCTTTTACAAGAACCAATAAAGTGTTTGTTCGAGTTGCTTTGATTACCTGACCTCCCTTCACATCTTTCATGAAATTGTTTTAATTTCTTTCCAGTAGTCGATTATCCCCTTTTCGTAGTGTTCAACTTTTTTTTTTTTAAATTTATTTATTTATTTTTTCATGTGTTGTCAAATCAATATAATCTACCCTGGGCCTTCAGAATCACAAGTGCTGGCCCTTGACACGAGCACATCTTTTGTCGATCGTGAACTGCTCGTAATGATCTGATCGTTTCGCTTTCTGTAATGTGACACATCATTAGATTCCATTTTTTTTTTTTAAATATATGATTTTGTAGAATTGCGTTGTAATAATGGTCGAATTAAAAGGTGGATTAGGTCACTTGAGTCCTCACTGAAGGCCCAGTTGCGAAATGCACCGCCCGAGTGTCTGGAACGTATCTCTTGCAATAAACGGCAGTTTTGTATATTTGATGTCTTCCAGGCTCTCTTTGATCGTATTCACAGCAAAACTAACGTCAATCAAAATAACACCTCGGAGAAAAGACAGTATTTTCATTGTCGCTATTTTATTTCTCTTAGCACAATATTATAAAATAGATTGTGAGGTGGAGAAGTCATTGATAACGTCTGAGCTTTGTGGATGTCATTCATGCAAGGCATTGTATGAGCACAGTGGATTGGAAATGATTGTGAATCCTCAAATGATGGGCACTGGCAGGAAAGAAACAGACCTTGCCACTGAATTCAACAAAGAAGAAAACAAGAAACGCGATTATTACGAAATCCTTTCTTTGCTTTAACCCGCTTCATTCTTTCTTTTTTTCTTTTTTTTTTAAAGCTGCTTTTGTTCTCCTTCCATTCTGTCGGCTCCCCTTGCAGAACAACCAAGTACTACAAAAAAAAAATACAAACAGCTTTATTCTTAAGATAAATCAACCTTCCAGAACTGGCTTAGAGACAAATCACTTGATGAATAAAACGTGATGAACAAAAAACTACAATAAATCTTGTGAGTTCAAGCTTTCCTGATGTTGCATACAAATACAAAATCATTTTCATATGAAACACGCATGGTTTGTATGTAAATTAGCATTTTGCTACACGTTATTGATTCATGTATTAATACAAGTACTAAAGTAAACTGATTATTTTTCAAAGAATACTACTTCGATTGTAATGTCAATTCAATTTAATAGAAACACAAAATGTAAAGAACTTCGCAACGTGCCAACGCAATAACGAACAGGAAAATGACATCACAGTTGCTCAGGGCTCAGCTAACGACCAATCATAGCTCAGCTTCACAAAAAAGGTGAGTCGCGATTACCTGAGCCCTGTGATGTCATTTTTAGTTGACTGAAAGTGACAAAATGGCCAAGTGCTAGGTTATCGGGGGGAAAATAGTGAACAGGTGAATGCCGACCCTGATGTACTGTAAAATGTAATTAACAAACTGTACATATTAAATTGAACGGAGAGTGAAGTGCCCGTCGATCAAGGAGACGTGCGAACGCTTGCAGTCGTAGTTCAACTCGGCACGTTGTGTTGTTTTTAGTGAGTCAACATGCTGTTTGGAGGACGGCCCACTGTGGCAGGCCACAGACATGGAGGTGGGGGGGGGGGGGGGGGGGGGATGACAGGGTGAGTAAAAGTGGGGCGAGAAAAAATGTCAGCATGGCTCTATGTACAGTACACTAAATGTATTTAGTGACTCATAGGGTCTGCCTGGACCTCAGTGCTCAGCATGCAAGCTGATATGCGAAGAAAATAGACTTAAAAGTTTCACAAGAAGGAATGGTGAAGTCTAAACTCAGCCATACCCTCACACCTAATATTTACTCAGTCCAGATGAGCATTCCTAAAGAAAGCCAAACACCAATGTGACACGCCAAAAACAACCAATTTATGTTGCCTTGCACCCTGGCTCACCTTGCGCAAGCATATATCCACATAGTGTACCGGATACACGCCGCTGTATGTTTGCACATGCGTTTCCAACAGACTTCTCCCAAAAGTAAAAGTCACCCGCATGTGTCAGTGCCAGGAGTGAGTGAATTTCCTCCCAGATGACTTAAAGAAGTTCCCTAAAAGCGAAAGATGAAAGTTTCAACTTTCCCCCCAAAATAAAGGAGTTTCAAAAAAAATGCCACCATTTCCCCTTCTCTCCCTGTGGCAACGTATGCAGAGTTGAGGTTCAAAGATAAAGCTGCAGGGCATGCGCCAAACCTGCAGCGAGAGAAAGCGCAAGGAAAGAAAAGGAAGCAGAGCGCAAGGTGACAAGAACTACAGTAGTTTGAAACGTAAATACCTCTCGCCTGCTCGTCACTGCGACTGCATCACAATGTGCTCAGGTAGGAATGTGTTCCGAACTCTCTGGCTCACCCTGTTGGCGGGATGATGTCAGTGACTGTTTGTCGTCGCGTGCTTGTTTGTGACATGCTGCTTGTGTTGTCCGGTTTGTTTACTCCTCCTGGTGGCTGCTTTTTGTATCACAACACAACATTGGTAAATTTGACTCAGGATTTGTTATCGTCTCATCTCAACATTTGTTTGGTTTTACCTTACGCGACTCAATTTGACGATGTGGTAAATCAGTGAATTATCTTTCAGGTAATTTACATTAAGGAAGAAAATGTTTTTTGTTTTTTTTAAACTGCTGTGTGAAAATCATGAATTGAAAAGAATGATTTTATTACATATCGACACCTAGATTAAGTAAATGCAGGTCGCGTTTAAAATATTCAATTAAATTACTGCGATATCTAACATATTTATATAATATAATTTATCTCTCTTTTGTCTTTTTCTTATATTGCAGTCAATCTAACTGCGCATGCTTGTTTAAAAAAAACAATTTAGATTTTTTGGAACCCAATTTTGTCCTGTTAGTGCTGAAGAGAAATAAAACCACACACCTCATTATACAGTTCAGTAAATTTCTGATTTATAATCTGATGTTCCAGTAAATACATTTTAATTCCCATACAATAATAATTATTACAATTATTAATCCCTAAAGTAACAAGGACTCAACATGGGACAGTGTAATAAGTATTTTTATTGCATTTTATAATGCCATTGTCAATAATTAGTACAGATTACATGCAACTAGACCTACTGTACAGTTTTTTATTGTCTGCATGGACAGACACAAGAAGATTCAGGTTACAAATACACAGATATATGCATGTTTGTGTGTATGTGTGTGTGTGTGCGTGTGTGCCTGTGTGTTTTATACAGCATGAAAGAAAGGGCAGTGACTGGCATCAACATGGCTACCCGGCATGGAGGCTCCACTCTGTGTCTAAAAGCCACCTGCACCCAGCCCCCCGCCTCTAAGTCTGGTGACACTTGCAAAGAACAAGAAATAGCGACAAAATAAGCAAAGCAATAAAGTGAAATGAAGTAACAACGCACTGAAGAGTCACTGCTGAAAATGTACACACATTCCTAAGGTTTAACCAGAGGAGAGCTGAAGTGGTCATTCGGACTCGTTAAATAGCGTCGATGCTCCACTTTTGACAGTCCCTTCCCCACCCCTTGTTTGAAAGACGCCTGAAGAAGCGTCCAATCACACGTGGCGCCGTCGCCACCGAGGCCGTCCATCACACGCATGTACAAGAGAGAACAGCTATCAGTGAAGGTGATCTGTGACGTCAATGGAGACTTTTGGAAGTAGCTCGCTTTCGGTTTGGTTAAGGTTTCAGTTTGGTTACAGTTCAGGAGTTTGGACTTTGGTAGTCAGACGGAGAGCTGCATCTTCGGAGCGCCAGTCCACATTTTGGTACCGTGACCACGATGAAAAAAAAAGAAAGTAAAAAAAAAAAAAAAAAAAAAAAGAAAGGATGCAATGCAAGCATTTCATCTGCCTTTGCGGGATTAAGAGAGGAACTGTGTGACTAGTCACACCCCAATCCCGCCCGTGGATGATTGACAGCTCTGCAGGCCAGAGGTCAGCTAAGGAATGACAAGGGTCAAAGGTCAGAGGACACAATGTTGGCTCCTGAAAGGACTAACAGTAAAGCAGGAGAGAGGCTAAATATTCTTACACTCGTTTTCTTTTCAAAGGTTTTGGTCCTGTCATTGAGAAAAAAAAAAGTCCTTCTGAGGTATCAATACATAATGAAGTCAATTTTTAGTTCATCCATTTGTGTTTTTTTTTTTTCCTTAAAAACGCATAAATGCAGTACAGAGACAAAAAAAGTATCAAAATAGACCTAGCTAAGATAAATATACAAACAGATCTTACCTAAAACCACTGATCTAACTTTTATTCTTTTAACCTTTTTTTTTTTCGTTGCGATAATACACTTTAAAAAAAAAAAAAATCATCGTCCCAGACGTTTTTATGAAGAACCGAAAACATGGAAACAAAAGAAAACTATCAAAACCAAGATACCTGCAGTACTTAACATGATAAATACATATAGTTCAGCATGAGCAGTATAGTATAGGAACCAGAGCTGCAAGCTTTACAATAGCGAAACAGGTGCAGGAAACCCCCCCCCCCCCAAAAAAAAAAAAAAACAAAGAAATAAAATAAAATAAAATAAGCGGAAATGAAAGGAAAGAATGCCCCGGAGAGATAAGTCAATCATTAATATACAAGAATACATCATGTTATGCCAAGAAATGTTACGCGGCGACCTGTGAACAATCTTTATAAAAGTGCCTTGTTTACAGGTGTACCTTAAAGCACAAGATCATCTACATATTCGACTGAATGCAGCAGTTCCTCTTGTTTGGACTGAAGGAGCCATGATGAGTGTGTGTGTGGGTGTGTGTGTGTGTCCTCTCAGGGAGTGGTTACTGCTTTTGGTGGGGGGGGGTGTCTTTGGATATTTGGTCAGAGCCTCTGTTTGCACGAACCCATGTCGCCCTGCTTCAATGCTTCTGTGCCACCGGTGTGCGTGTGTGTGTGTGCGTGTGTGTGTGTGCGTGTGTGTGTGTGTGTGTGTTAAATTCTGCCTATCATCACACCTGATAACAGTTTCCCTGCAACAGCGCATCGCCCCACTCGGGGGCTTCTCCATCATGTTACACTCGAGTGACGCGTTGGGCTGCAGAGAGCGCGACAGGTCGCAGCTAAGGCGAGGTAGTCTTTACAGTCCATCATGTTTGTTTTTGGGCTGAAGCACGCGTACGTGTCAGGGAGTCCACATATTGTTATTATTGAGGAAGAATGTAAGGGGGGGGGTATTGAAGAGAGTTCCAAAAGGAGGTAGTGTTCTTTTTGGTCTGTCTTTTTTCTTCTTTTTTTTTTTTTCCTGTAAGAAATAAGTTGCTGTTTGAACGCAAAGCTTTTTTTTTTTTCCAATTAAATAAGAAAACGGTGTCAAGTGCAAAAGGTTAAGAATGACAATGTGAACTTGTTTTGTACATGACGTCCCTTGGTTGTTGTCCTCTTACGTTGGTATCGTTTGAGTTTTATTATTTGTTCCCTCTTTATGGAACGATTCCTCGCTACACATATTTGGAATGACTTAGTCCTGGGATTGTGTTTGGAACACACATTAGCCTGAACATGGCAGAGTCACGCTTTCACTTTTAAGTGCTTTTTTTTTTTTCTTGCCAAAGAGGAACTGTGCACGTTAGTACTTATTTGTACCAAGGAGTATTAGGGCCACATTGAAAATAGAGAAAAAAACAAAATTGTACGAGAAGAAATCACAATGTTGTGAGGAGAAAAGTGACAATTGAGTTATTTTGGACAAATAATGACATCATCGTCATGTCAGTATAAAGTTGATCGGAATGATTGAAATATGAAGTCATGTGACATTCAATTCATCTTCATGGTCAGATTGTGGCAAGTTTTTAGTAAACAAAAACGGGATTTTTTTTGGTTTCCTCGTACCTTTGCTTTTTAAATTTTTTTTTTTTAGTGTAGCTTTAATACTCCTTTTTTTATACATATTTGGCCTCATATCTAATAGGAGCAGTTTGTAACCAAAACAAAGCTTTCACTTCAAATTTGTTTGATTCTCACACTTTGGTTTGCGGTCATGGTCAGCACTGAAAGTCCTGTTTAACTTTTAAACAATACGTTAAAAAATAAAATAAAAAGAGCTCAAACTCCTGTTTTGTTGTCTTTTGGCCTGTTCTTTAGGAACAAAAAGGAGACTGAAATAATAATAATAATAATAATGATTAAAAAAAGTAAACGGGAGGGTGAGGGTGAAACAAACTACAGGGTTTTTGGTTTTCTAAATATTTCTTTGGTTACCTGTAACAAAAATAAGACGGGAGTGAGAGGCAGATAATAGATTTGAAAAACAACAAATGTTCAATTTGGTATGGCACTGTTGAGAAAGCAATGTTTTGTTGCTCACGGAACAAAATATATAAAAAAAAAAAAATAAAAAAAAATCTCACGTGATATTCCTTTAACACATCCTCACACATTGAATCATCGATCGCGTCGACACGGTAACGAATCACGAGCACAGAGCTTTGAACGGAGCCACGTTTTGGTATCCCACGCAAAAAAAAGTCCCCCCTTTTGTTTCTTGATGAAATTGGAACCTTGTGTGGGATGAGGTATTCTCTGACTGCATTAATATATATTTTTATATTTCTCTCTCTTTTTTTTTTTAAAGCATTACTGATATCTCTCAACTAAATAAACAACCAAAATAAATGAACGAGACAAAATTCCGAAGAAAAAAAAAAATGCTGTTAAATAGTTTGTTTGGATAATGGTAAGTTTTAAGTGCTATTTCCAAATTTCTAGCCTGCTACACTTGGGAGTGAAAGGGAGCGGGGGACAATACTGCGCGTTTTCTCTCTCTCTTTTTTTTTTTCTCATACTCTTTCGGAATGGAGTGGAAAACAAATCTAACACAAAAGCAATACAAAAATAAACCAGCATTGGCAGAAAAGATACATCAGAAACAGAAACACCACCATGGGAATAATGCTCCTCAAAAATAAAGAATAATAATAACATCAAATAAAAAAAAAAAAGAAATGATAAAGCTACCACGTTTTTTTTCCCATGTCGTTGACAGGTTCCTTTCTTTTTTTTTTTTAAAGTCACAATATTTCTATAGACACTTCCCGGCTATTTTCTTCTATGAGTGTTCCAAACTCATCTCTCCATCCCAAACAAAGGAGAAGAGACAGCACCGGATTTTCCTTTTCTTGCAGTCTTTTTGGGTGGCTGGGACAATGTCTTTTTCTTCTTCTCTTTTTTTTTTTTTGAATATCTCACAAGCAAAGAGGGGCCACACCCCCTCCCGGTCTGGGATGCGGAGACGGGAGCTCTCCGGATGTGTTGGGGCGCAGTCCGAGGTATTCTTTGAAAAGCATTTTTTCCTCTCTTCCCATCCTGAAAACGCGAACGCAACTTTGGATCTGATGAAAGATTGACTCCAAAGTTTCGAAGATGGAGAGGTGTTCTACGGCACAGCTCCCCTGGCGAATGCTCCGTATCTATATACACATGGTCACACACGTGTGTATGTGTGTGATTTCCCGTGGAAACACACACTTGATGTGGGCCTAGACGGCTAGCCGGGCAGCCTGCGTGAGGAGGAAAAGAGGTCTTCGGGTCTCCACAGAGAGGCTGAAGGAGGCTTCGACTAGTGAAGGAGTGCGCCTGCGTGTGTGTGTGCGCGTGCGTGCGTGTGTGTAGGCGTGTGTTTGTGGTAAGAGACGTGAAGTTAAAGCAGTGCTCCACAGACTTAAAGTAACGGAGGTCTTCAAACCCTGTTTGGAGTTTCTCAATGTCGTCCTTGGTTGCTTGCTCATAACAACAAATAAAAATAAAAACATTCTCGTTTTTTTTTTTTCTTCCCCCCCCTCTCCTTTCTCTCGTTTTGCTCAAGTGTTGCGATCGTTTCTTCTGACTAAGCCCCGCCCCCTCCGATCCCGACTGACGGATCCGTCTTACTCCAGGTCGTCGGCGGGGAGGTCGTCCTCCAGGTCACGGTCGTCGCTCGGCAACGGCAGGTTGTGTGTGAGCCCGGCCAGGAGGGAGACGGGCCGACAGTCCTCCTCGATCTCGGTGGGCTCCTCCTTCACGTGCACCGCGTGGCTGCAGGAGGCGGGCACGCACGTTAGCGATTGACAGCCACAATCTCCTTAAGGCTAGTTCACTTCAAATTTAATTTCAGGCCGATTTCCAAATGTCCCCAACGTTGTTCAAAGTTGCTTCAATAACGACGTGGCAAGCACAAATCTCGTCACTTTTTTGTTGGTTCCATTTTGGTGGTGGCGTGATTTTACCATCAGAGTCATTTAGTTCATTAGTTTTTTTAAGAATGTTAATTTAGTTTGAGATCTGAGACTATTTATGTCATGAAATCCTCCTTGTTATGTTTGAATTTTTTTTTTATGGGGCCTGGGAAGCCTTTTGAGACTTTTTGATTTGACTTGCCTTTTAATTGACTGTGACTTGACTTAAGACTTTTGAAAGATTCATTTAAGACAAATAAGGCCTTGAATTTCGATTCATGGATAGAATGCCTTTTCATATATTTTCAGGATCAGCGGGAATCGTGTTACTTTTAAAATGTGGAAAATTGGCTCAAGCGGAATTGGATTTCCGTTGCCCTGCAAAAATGTGAAAGGCACTTCCGATCAAGCAACAACCTGCTTCTTTCGCAAACATTTTTCAAGCAATTAAAACATGTCTGTTGAGACGGACGTTCCAGTTCTACCTGATTGTTTTGATCGTTCTTATCATGTTTAACTGTGTTTGTGAATGAACAAGCATGAACGGAAAAAAAAAAAAAAAAAAGAAAACTTCTCCCCGAGTGATAAACGGATCGCGAGGACTCACAATTAAATAAAAATTCCGGTTGATACTTCAATTGACCCTGTGAGCAACGAAGGGTTATCTCATCCTATCCGATGGCGTAAAGAAGAAAAAATGTAAACTGCATTCTGTTCAGTAGTCATTGGTTGGTTGGAATTTGCTAGAACAGCCCATCATTTCTCAGGTAGGGACCATCCCCAAAGGCCTGATATGCAATTAGTGAAAAAGGAGATTGTAGCGCGTGTGTGTGTGTGTGTGTGTGTGTGTGTGTGTGTGTGTACCTGTACTGGTGAGGGCTGAGGGTGGGACTGCAGCTGCCGTTGCTGTTGACCTGCTCCACCGTGGAGCTGACATCATCATGGCCCACGTGCAGCATGTTGAGGCTGGCTGCAGATGGAGGGGTCACCAGGGGAGGGCTGTTGAGCAGGGACAGACTGCTCTCTGCCAGGGCCGCCTGCACCCACATAAAAAAAAAAAAAAGCTTACATGTAACCCACAGAGTCATTTTTTCCAAAAAGATACATTAACTTCGTAGGAAAGCATTAAAATGCCGTGTGCTAAGAGTCCAACGATTTTTTTTTTTTTTAGCAACCCGTGACAAATACTAAAATTAAAATTTTAGTAAAAAAATTAAAATTTTAGTTAAAAAAATTGCGTCGTTTGCCTGCATTGTACAACAAAAAAAAAATCCTAAACTTCTGACTTACTCATCTAGCTGGGGACACATGGAATAAAATGTATACAAAACCCCCCAAAATAATTTCCCCTACAAAGATGGATTGATTTCACGACATTAAATGAATTCAAGGTGAAGAATGTGGACTTTGCATACTTTGATTTACCATATTCGACCCTTAGAAGTCGAAATTTGTGCTAGATCATTCTCGAAATGATGCTTTCATGCTTTGGCGGCTACGACTTAGCGAACCACTAGGGGGCACTTATACACAAGACATTCCACATCACGAGTCTTGGAGGAGGCTGTCAAAAGTCTGCGCCTTCACCTCAGAGCCTCAACAGGCATGTTGAGAGAGATGGAGGCACAACCTCAACATAAACACACGCACAAACACGTGAAGCGTCAACTTCAGGGGGAGCAAACAAGTGCCCCCAACAGAGGGCAGCGTCTGTCAGCGCTCCAAACACACTGGCATCCAGCTGCTGGTGGAGGAGACAACTTGGACACTCGCATCCACCCTGCTGCCCTTTTACACATGCAAAAACAAAAAGGACAAAAGATGTGGGGAACCCTCATCGGCTCAGGGATGGTTTTATTTATTTATTTTTGGCTGCCACGGGCCATAATTTTATGCAGTAACCTTAATTGACTACTACTTGACGCCTTGTGCAAAATGACAGTGTGTGTGTGTGTGAGTGTGGAAGTGGGGGTGGCGCCTGTGTGAGAGAGGGAGGTGGGAGGTGAGGTTCATGAGGGAGACGAGGGAGTGGTGCGAACGTCGTTAGGGAATCTGCTAATTATAAAAGGGAATTGATATTAGTGTCCTTGATTGTGATTGGCCCGTGTGTGCCGGGGTGTGTGTGTGTGTGTGTGTGTGTGTGTGTGTGTGTTTCACAGCAAGAGAAAGATGGAGTAGGAGGGCATTCCTTACCTGGTAGCTGGCGTTTAGGGATCCGAAGCCCAAGCCTGAAATCATGTTTTTCACCAGAGTGGGACTCCTACACACACACACCCGCACACGCGCACCCCCGCACACGCACGGGGGAGAAAGAGACAGCGAGGATAGGAGTGACAAGGATGCCAGATTGGGCACATATGTGGAAATGTCACGTCATCCAAAACTTCGAAGCAATCTCACAAATATGTAAGTAGAAACATACACACAGTGAAAAAACACACACACAACAGCAGATCTGATCGCTGATGTGCAGGTGTGTGTGCGCGTTTAATTAACCTCAGTTTTGCTGGCAATTGGAGGGAACATCTGTTTGCATTCACTAACAAGGTTTGTTCCTCCCGTGCATCTCACACAGCTGCTTGCTAATGGTGTTGACTAACAAGGAATACACACACGCATGCACACGCACACACACACACCGCACATACAGTAAATGAAGTTCCATTGAGGTAATTATCATGCCAGCACCCGTAAGCTCAAGCTCACGTTAATGTCGAATGTGCCAAGGAAAACTACGCGTATGGGGGGGGGGGTGTGCGTGTGTGTGCGTGAACTTACCCGGTCATCTTTGGTGGTCTCCTCTTTTGGTATTCAACTTCGTCCACAGTCCACACGGCCCCCTTCACGTTCTCAACGCGAACAAAACATTTGTGCAGACTCAGGTTGTGGCGCACAGCATTCTGGGGAAGGAGAAAAGAGGAAACAGATTTCATTTCAAATTGTTTTCCTTCATAAGAAATCATACAACCATGATTGAAATTTAATGTTTGCAGGGGTTTTTTTTTTCTCCATTTTTTTCCAAGTAGCTTGGAAATTGAATAATTATTGTATATGAAAATAGAAAAAAATGAATCTCTACCAAAAACGACTATTGGAGTATTAGGCCCACCCATAAAACAAACAAAAAAAAATAAATTTTTACTATTCTCTCCCAAACATTAAGAGAATAGTTATTATTATTATTATTACAAGAATAAAGTCACATTACTACAATAAAAAAAAATGCAATATTATTAATAAACAAATGACAACAAAACAGTTCACGACATATTTTGCACGTAAAGATTAGAACTGGTATGATTCGTCAAACATTCGAATAAAAATGTCAATATTATATCCAAGTGACGTGGGGAACATGAGGTTTTTAAAATCTGCTTTTCTACACATGCTACATCTGTGCGTGCGCCGCAGCATTTTTCATTTTATCTCACAGTTTTGTTATCCGTCATCAAGCATACACACACTCACACACGCAGACTAAGACACTCACGCAGACACACCGCTATCTTGGTCCGCCCCCCCCCCAGGGACAGGCCTCCCTTTTCATCTGCCATTTGTAGTGTGTTCATGCCCAATTTCATTACCAATTTTAATTCGTCTATAATTAAATCCTGCATATTCTCCCTGACATGCTGTTCTAAGCCGAGAGGGAGGGACAGGCCAGGCATGCATCACTCGTTGCCGTAATTACACACACATTCACACAAACACACACAATTACACGAGCCATAATCAGCGCAGGAACCCGCTCTCCCCCGCATCCCTTCAACCCCTGAGCCGCGATGCTAAGTTTTGTAAATGAGTCTGACCCCAATCTCCGCCTGCCACCCTGACGACGCACTCTCGCTCAAACATACACACACACACACACACACACGCGCGCGGGGAGACACAGACGGATGCGCGCTCACACACTCGACAGCCCGGTGCTATAAAGGCGTTATTTGCATTTGTCTGCGTGATGAAAGCCTGATTCTCCCAGTTAAAATATTAGGAGTCATTTAGAGCGGGTCACAACACTCATGTCACTCATCCATCCAGCTCAGGAGGCCTAATTAAAAAAAAGAAAAAAAAAAACATTTGATCGTGTACAATACAAAAGCAGAATCTGGGTGTTTGCTTCTCATGTATATGGCCAATACTTGTGTTTGATTAATAGGACGTATAGGTGACGATATTTTTCTTTTCTTGCTTGAGCACAGTAAAAAGCTAAATGACAGCAACTACATTTTACATAAATTTAATAGGATTTGCGGCCCAAATGTTCCAATCATTGCATTTGTTTTTGGCCAGGTCATATTGCGGATTGACTCTTCACTCACTCAGTTGCTCTCTCTCTCTCTCGTGCTCTCTTTCTCAGGCACTAACTCACTCTTTCTCTTGCGCTCTCAGTTACTCACTTTCTCATTCACACACACTCTCTAACTCTCTCATTCGCTCTATTTCCCCCACCTTCTCTTTCTGTCGTGCTGCCTTCCTCGCTTTTTCTCACTCACTCACTCAGTCACTCACTCTCTCTCACTCTCACTCACCCACTCAGTCACTCTCTTACTCTCATCTCGTGCACTTTCTCAGGTGCTGCCTTATTCTCTCTTCCTCTCTCTTGCTCTCTCACTCACGCACGCACTCACTCACTCACTCAATGGTTCTCTCTCACTCTCGCCCACTCTCTCACTCTCTCTCCCATCTCACACACTTTCTCAGGTGCTGCCTTACTCTCTCTATTGCTCTCTCACTCACGCACGCACTCACTCACTCACTCAATCGTTCTCTCTCTTTCTCTCTGTCACACTCACCCACTCACTCTCTCTCTCTCTCCCATCTCACACATTTTCTCTGGTGCTGCCTTACTCTCTCTCTCCCAACTCACTCACTCACTCACTCACTCACACTCTTTCTGCCATCTTGTGCTCTCACTGGTACTCTCTCTCTCTCTCTCTCTCTGAGTCTCTGTCTCTCTCTCTCTCTCTGGTGCTGCCTTCGCCTGATCACTGACGTCCACTCACTTGACACCGCTGCTCCCCTCATGAAATTTAACGGCTTATTAAAGGACATACATCTTCACGGCCCTGTTTGACTCACTGTGCTGCTGTATAAATACATAAGGCCAGAGAAGAGTCATATTTTAAGGTCGATATATTTATAAAGGCTATGTTTAAAGATGATATTCCAGGCTGCGTCTATCGCTTTCCCCTCATCACTTGCTCCTTCTCGCTTCACTTTTGGGACGCAGAGAAAGAAGGTCATGGTCTCTAGGTGCCCATTTCCCTCCACGTTCGCACGCTCACTCTCTCTTGAGGAGCTGCCACTCAAATAAGCGAGTGGGTTCGGCAGAAATGGGTCAGCACCTGCAATGGTGGGATGGGGCCAGTTGCGCGAGCGAGCTCTGTAATGAGGCAGTGGATGTGCAGCGTGAGGCGGAGGAGTGAGAGGACAGCTTGGAGGAAAACGAGAGTGTAAAGTGTCTCGTCAAAGACGGAAAGAGCCAATAACTGTCCAATCAGTCATGTCTTTGAGGAGCTGAGCTAAGGCCGCGTGAAAGTCCGTGTTGTATAATTTCCGACCATGAATGTAATCGATATGCGCTTTAAAGTAGGGCTTGCTATTTTTCACTATACAGTAGAAGCTGCACTCACTTAAATATTGGATTTATTCACTGTAGTTCAACATTTTCCAACGTTTGACCCGTTTATTTATTGGAGCTGATTTAACATATTTCAACCATAGTCAATTGCTTGATTATGATTACAGTGGATGTCTGAAAAAAGAGTCGAAAAATCATGACGTTTAAGTCCATCCATCCATTGAGGAGCTTATCCTCACACGGGTCGCGGGCATGCTGGAGCCTAACCCAGCCGTTTTCGGGTAGTAGGCGGGAAACACCCCGAACTGGTTGCCAGCCAATGGCAGGGCACACTTACACAAACAACCATTCACACTCTCAATAAATGCTTGGAAAATACACAAGTTAAGTGGAGTACAAAGACATCTTTTTATAAATTAAAACACTGATTTTGTGTTTTTTTAAACAATCGAAAATTAAAATTGAGATTTTAAGGCACTGGTGTGAAATTCAAAGCCTGGGGCCCAGATCTGGCCTGCCACACGTGGCCCATGAAAGCAAATCCTGTGAATTGACTTGCTAAAATACCAAAATTACAAAATGTCTCGACTTTAAAAAATCCAAGACAATCCTCCTTTCAAATTTTTACTGGCCTCTGATTTCCAAACTAATTTTTCATCAATTTGTCGTGTATAAGTAATAAGAGCCGATGGTACACTGTGCTTATACATCTCCACCCCATTTACTTCGAGAGGGTGCGATGCGCACATTTGATGTGTCCTTACCTTCCACGTGGCTGTGTTTCTCCTAAAGTAGGCAAACTTTCGTGTAAACCAGTTATAGATCTCGTTCAGAGTCAACTGTCTGTCAGGGGACTCCAGAATGGCCTGCAGGCAGAGACAAACGGTAGAAAATGAAAAGGAGAAGACGGGACGGGAGGAAGAGGAGCCGTGAAGAGACTTACATGACGTATAAGAGAAGCGTAGGTAAAGGGAGGCCTGACATCAGCGTTCTTGTAGAACTCACAGTTCTGAGCCAGCTCTGAGTTGGAATTAACACCGCAAAAAAAAAAAAACATCAGAAATTGTCTCCATAAAGAAACGCAAACAACCAGGCAGGATGTCGGCCTACCTGAGGCGATGGGGGTGCAGTATTTGTCGGAGTTGCGCCTACGGATGGGCCCGACGCCGTGCGCGTGGGAGTGGGAGTGTGTGTGAAGGCTGGAGGAGCTGATGACCGACGGTCCCTGGCGCAGTGGAGTGATGGGGGTTGCGGCTGAGGTGGGGGGGTGAGGGAGACCCTCTGGGTAGACGTCGCTGTCCCGCTTTAACAGAGAGCCACTGGAAGCCAGGTTCAACTACGTGAAGAGAACAACGGAGGTTAGGTAAAACATAATAACTTGTTCCATGCTTATTTTATGCACTCTAAGTCAGAGCATCTGCATCTAGGTCGTCTAAAATCTTCGTTAGCGTTCCCGTGCATCAGTGCACCAAGCAAAGACTTTGTTGTGAATGAACCCTGACCTCAAACCCATCATTTAGACCAACTAGAAATATGTGGGCAAACCAACTCTTAAAACTTTACACATTCAAGTTGAGTACACTGTCCTCTATTCGTTTTAAAACCCTGGCCTCCTCCACACACACACACACACACACACACACAACGTCAAATATATTTTCACACAAAACGCTCCTGCAATTAACCCTGCTTGCAAAAACAAAACCACACAGCAGCATGTTTGTAAGGAACACAAACTCTCTCACTCTGTGGTGGCCAAGTCTTCACGGAAGAATACCGTCCAATTAGGGCCTTGGATGCACACACACACACCACAACCCACAGCCACTCTGGGACAGAGGTTAGGACGACTAGTTTAGGACTAATTAAAACCTCCGTGAGGACATGTCTGTGTTTGAATTTCCTCAGCTTTACTCCTTTTTCCTCTCGCCACCATTTAAGCCGACTCGAAGGGGCGGGCCTGTTTAACAGGTACTTCATTAACGCCCCAACCCTTCCAAATCACCACGGCAACAGTCGAACCCTGTTAATTGAGGCCAAGCTTTGTTTCCATTCCCGACGCCCCGCCCTTGCCCCTCCTCCTCCAATCCCTGACCCAGAGTCTCGGCATCAGCGGTGACAGAACACGCCTCTTCCTGATTTCCCATTAGATGATAATGGCGGCTGATCCCCCCCCTGCCAACCACACATCAGCCACACACACACACACACACCCTCCACACACGCGTGCGCCACTCAGCTGCACCATTTACATCAACTCAAATTATGACACTCTTCCTCTAATTGACAATTAATTCCAACATCTTCATATTTTAATAGGAGTCTTCGTAAATCTGAATAATGAAATATTCATTAGACAGATGACTAATAACAAGCACGCCAAGCAATATGGTCAAAACCGTGCACACACACACACACACACACTTTCACAACCATCTAATTTCGAGCCCTCATCAACCTGCTTTGGTATTTCCCTCTCCGAGCAGATGAGAAATTGTTCTCTTTAAATCTTGCATAAAAATAATGAAGAACCCCATTTGGGTTAAAAAAAGAGAATAAAATTGAGAAGTAGCTGACCAAACATTAACCCTCTCTTGTCAATAGAGGGCGCAGATGGCAAACGACATACAATGCACAGCGTTTGCTCTCCCAAGAAGCTCCGGAGATAAACCTCTTCCAATTTATTTCTAAATTTGTAGATGAATGAAAAGTGTTGAAGGAACATGTCACCATGAAAATATGAGAGTGAGTGCCAGTGTGAACTTACAGGTTGGTTAAAAGGCTTTGGCTCTGAGGGGCGCATGTGCAGGTGGGTCATCATGGCTTGGAGTCGCTCGCTCTCTTTTGCCAGCTGTGAGAAACACAATGCAGGTTATGCACTTTTCTCGTTCTCGCAGATCTAATACAGTGCTATATTGAGGCGGTATTACGGCAGAGAGAAGCATGAGAGCACCCGCAGCACTCTCACACGTTCGCACTAGCCTGCAGAAACACTTGTTCCCTTTTGACATTGTTGACTGCCTTTAAATGGGTACCATTATAGCCCGTGGCTCGCCTTTCTGTGTGTGCGGGCGAGATTCCGAGTATGGCTTCTCGATGTACTTTTCGCATCATTAACGCACACGCACACTGCAACGACGTACATATTAGAAATGTAAACATTGCCGCAAAGCATGCGCGTGTGCGTGCCGTGTGTGACTGTTGAGGGACGAGGTGACATGTCAGTGAGATAAAGATGGACATTCCGATGTGACGTGACGCCGCCTGCTCCTCTGTCACTTTGTATTCCCTGGTGGAGGTCTCAGCGTCTCAAAGAAAAGAATGTTTACCACAAGCGTGGGGAGTCACCCTTTTCTTTTTGGGTAATTTGAAGTCATGTCACGAGTGAAACGTTATAACTGTGTAATAATGCATCTGTGACATGTTTTGAATGCACATTTTTGCACCAATTCAAGGTAGGCCTGTTAAAATTTGGTTTTGCCATTTTGTTGAAGTGAATTAATGTACTGTCGTGAAATTTCACAGTATAGGAAATGAGTTTCAAATGACAGCAACTGTTAAAATGTTTCACATTTTGGACTTTTTGGACAATTTTGTGCTTCCAATAAGTTATTGAATCCTGTATTTGTTCCTTAAACGGTATGCTTGGATGACTTTGCTGAGGAAGAACCACATCGAACATTTTCATGCTGAACAGGAACAGAGATCCGGCATGCTCTTAAACCGTAAACGTCTTGCCAGTTTTGTGGAAGTTGAAATATTTTCACTTCACGAAGGCCATGTGTCCCAATATTTTTGTTCATACAGCACACATATGACCATTCTAGAAAATGAATATGAATATGAGGCGGCAAAAGGCCACGCAACACGGCCCCTCTTTGCTTTCTTGCTCATGTCTCTTTTTATTTTCCTTCTTTTCCTTCCTCTCCTTCACCGCCTCGCTCGCTCTCGCCGGTGTCCAGAGCAGCTTTATAATTGGAGCGGCGATGGCAGCTTCCCCGCCGACTGCTCCTTTTAAATTACAAGCTCCGCTGCTCTCCATAAACGACGAGTTCGCGTCATCCAGGGGCTTGAAAAGAGTCGGGTGGGGCTTTTGTTTGGGAAGTGGTGACAATTAAGAGTGTGCGTGTGTGCACGCGTGCGAGCGGCCCACCTGTATCTCCAGTTGCTGGACCACCTGCATCTGGACTCGGCACTGAGCAGTGCTGCGGTCATCGAGGGCGTGTTCGTTGTTCAAGTGCCTAAAGAAGATAGGACGGGGTTAAGTCATTTCTGGAACGGAAGCAAAAGCAACTCTTCATTGGTGATGACTTTGGAGCGCTATCACACTTGATTTCGCCGAGCGTTACGAAGTGTCTCAGAAATGTACTGGTTTATTTTGTCAGGTGAAGGACGCAGCAGCTGTGTTGTGTTGTGTGTGTGTGTGTGTGTATACTTCACTGGTGCTAAGTGAGCCATGTTCCAAGACAACCACCTGGATATGAGCTCATGTGTTATGGACCAAAACCTTATCTTAAGACGCGCTTCTTGCTAAACTTCACTCGGCTTCATATGAATGTGTGTTCGGATGTGACTGAGTGCCGGTGCTGTTTGTTTCCTCCACTGTGGGAGGACCTGGGACCTTCTGATCTTTCCCACTGCACCCCTCCCTGTCTGCCTTCCTCCATCTCCTTTCTCTCCTCTGTCATCACCAAGGTTATTCACAGGTTGCTGCCGCCCGCCCACTGTGTGTTTGTGCCAGCGCGTATCCGTAAAAGTGTGTGTGCCCGCGCTCCGGAGGGACTTTTTATGATATCATGTGGTGTTAATCCAAAGGAAGCATTCTTCTCACTGTTTTCGGGCGAATGTGAGTTGCACATGATGGTGCGCGTGCGCGAGTCTTCAACTCAGACCTCGGAAAGTTAGGCAATATCGGAGTGAGGCTTGAAATGAAACAAAAACAATGATGTCATGGCATGGCTAATCCATGGCTCAACACAAGTGCACGATAATAATAACAAAAACATGATCTCACTTCACCCCCCCCCCACCCCCACCCCAACCCCTTTTTTTACTCGCCTCACTCTTCCGTCCACTCTCCCCCTCCCACATCTCCCGAAATGCCAATGATTCACTCTCATTCCAAAAAAAAAACAAAAAAAAAAAAACTCCCTTCTGTCTGTCCATGGGACATAAACAGTAGCAGGTTTTCTTTTTGGATGTGGCCCACAATGAGGCTCTGTTTACTCCTCTGAGTGCTGGCAGACAAGACTTTAACCCACATCATACCCAGGCCCATCAACCACAGGCTGAATGTTATACCAGAGGACTTTGACAAGGGGTGAGGGAGGGGGGGAAGAAAGGCCGAAATAGTTGAGCGTCTTCCTCCTCTGCTCTTGCCGCTACCCTCATGGGGCGATGACAAAGGCAGGCTGGAAAGGGGGAGCGTTGTCGGACTTACGGGCATTAGCTGTCACCGCCTCTTTTTTTTCTCATCTTCAACTCTCTCCCTCTCGCTTGCACACTTTCACTCTGCCCCCCCACCCCCACCCCTCCCTCTCCTTCCATCTGCCTGAGGCTACGTGAAATGAGACACCAAACAACAGCTTTCCTCTCCAAACTTTCCCAGCCTGCCTGCGAGCTTTGATCTGCTTGTCCGATGCCATCACGATCACCGAGAGCACTTTCATGATAAGGCCGATTTCATCACCTTGGCTAATTAATATCCCTCCCGCCTTTTCAAATAGCTTAATTGTTCCGTAAAAAATGGAATAATGACGGTGAGTTTGTTTTGGGGGCTTTGTTAAGAGATGGTGAGGCCCTCGTGAGCTGCCGCGGTGCTACGGGAAGTCCGCTGCTTGTGCGAGTGTGACGGGGCGGGGGGGGGACTAACAGGGTGTCAAGGCCAGACTCAGAATCCTCAATTGACTTCAGACTGGCTAATAACAACCAGAAAAGTTGTGGACAGGAAGGACGGGAACACAACACTGACAAAGAATGAAACTTTGGTTGGAGCTGAAATGAAACGGATTGAGATCATTCTGTTGTGGGATAAGCATCGACTGCATTTATGCATCAAAAGTTTTGCTGAGGCAGTTAATGATCCATATTGGGAGTCTAAAATAGGCTGTACAGTGTCAGGATTTTGGAATCGATCACCGATCAACAAATTGAAAAAAAAAAAAAAAAAAATCTGCCGATCAGGTCCAGTCTGCGCAAAGATATTAACTTTTTTAAAGTATTCATACAAAGGCTGCTGTGTCTTTGAATATTGAATTTTATTGCGTGACGGATGAGAGACGAGCATTCAAATCTGTGCTATTGTGCATGCAAGTATTTGCTTTTTAAACAGTTTCAAAATCACACAATGATACACATTTTTGCACAGAGAGGTATTTGTTGCAATTTTGTTTGTGTATAAACTGTGCTTATAAGGACCTGGTGATCATGAGCAAATCCAAAATATCTCGGGAACTACATTGTGGTCACCAATCACCGCACGTTTTTCTTCCCACTGCTAGTAAAGTGTTAATGACGTCAACGTATACACATGTATAAATGTGTTACGACTAACATTGAATGTGATGCAACCAACGGCAACTGAAGACTTGGAGAGGTGCTAAAATACATCAGTGGCGTGTGTGACTGACGTTCTACATTACACTGGGGTTTTACTTCATCTTCCTACAAGTGATCTCAATCAGATAAGATGTCATGTTTCTTTTAATACACGAATGAAACTGGGTCCCTGAGCCTTTTAAATGACAGGCAATGTGTTACAATTCAAGATGGAATTGAAGACTGTTTTGATGTGGTTTGAAAACAAAGTCTGTGGTTAATGAGAAAAGAAGCGAGTGACTGCCAAATGGTAGGAAAATAACCAAAAACACTTGGAGGGAGACATCAGGCCCCGCAGCTTAAATCAACACCAATAGGCACTGCAAAATATGGGCGAACAAGAACAATGTGAACACTTACTTGATGAACTGTCCCATGTCCTCACAGAGCGCTTCACAGCCAGGCCACTTACACTCTCCATGGCCATAGAGAGGATGGGAGCCGGCGTGCTCCTCGTGACTGCGAGGAGAGCGATCGGTTAGGGCTTGCGAAACAATACGCAGTCAATAAAGGCGAGAATGGAGAGCAGCAAAGTGTCAATCGACCACACAATCGCACACATGAATAACTGTTTGCAGCAGTAGCAACAACACAGCCATCTGAGTGTGGTTAGCTCGTGCCGCTCTCCAAGCCAAGTGCAGCGAAAGGATGATAGAGCAGAGTGGGGTCAGTTACAGAAGCCAGGCAAATAACGGGATCGCTCCAGCAACTTCAGAAGCACATTTTCAAGTCCATGACCTGCCTTTTCTTGTCCTTGGCGTGCATGTGGCGCACGCGTGTGAGTGTGTGTGTGTGTTCATTTTGCTGTCGGCTCTTGCCTTTCAGGTCTTGACGCAGAGTCGGCGCGGCCCCAACTCTTTCCAAGACTGATTAGCAGCGGCCGCCATCAGACCATGGTTATTCTGGTAAGCGTGTGCTTACAGTAACTGGGCCAGCTTGGCTTGTGCTCTTGGCAAAACAAACACTCTATACTGTGTGAGTAGAATGTGTACGTATATGGCAAGTCCAGTAACAGATGCAGATCCAAACTTTCTCTGGCAACTGCTGTCTCCGCATATACGTACATATGTGTGCACGTGTGTGTGTGTGTGTGTGTGTGTGTGCGCGAAGACCGGAATGAGGATCCTCCCAAATCAACATCAGAAGGTCATCTAACAAAAAACATTTGTTTTGCAGATGGAAACACGTCTCACTCCTTCTCCCTTTTTTTCTTTTTCACCTCCTCCTGATCTAATGTGCATGCAAAAGTTGGGGCAGTGGATGTGTAGGCGTGCGCGCGTGTGTGTGTGCGTGTGTGTTGGCTGTGGTTGAGTCAACTCAGAAGCTGCTCAGACAGCAGCCGTGACAAACTGCTGGCAACCACATTTTCCTCCACATCAGCCATGCATTAGCTTAGCAGGCTAACTCACTAATGCCTGCCCGCCTCCTTCGGCGTCTACTGTTTGGATACAATGAGAGCATTTCCTTGAAGCCACTCATCTTGATCACTCTTGGACCACCCTCCAAAGTCAGGGCCAGCCGAGTGTGTGTGAGTGTGTGTGTGTGTGTGCGTGCTACTCACTGGCTGGTGGGGGGTTGGCTGCCTTTGGAGTATGGGGGGGCATGGTCATCGCCACTGTCTGCCTTGGTGAAGGAGGATATCCACTCAAACAGTCTGGCTCTTAAAAATGGAGACAAGCCCATGAGCAGCTCGTACAGCCACGGGACAAAATCACCTCGGAATAATTAATATATAGTGTATATAACGTGTAGAGTGCTTATACTCCTTCCATTCAACACATCGCCAGCAGAATGACATCCATCTCAATCTTTAAACCATCCCACCTCTTTCCTTCCTCCCGTTCATCCTCTCCTATATATCATATTAGCATGTGGCTGACAGCATACTGGCAGCACATACATAACTCAAGCCACACTCTCTATCAAATGACTTAACACACTGGCGCTGCGTGGTGTGTTGCGTGCGCCTGTTGCATGTGTCGCGAGGGAAGAACGGCTAAAAAGTGAAAAGGAAGGCAGGAAATTGAAATATAGGGAGCGTGTGAATTAGAAAGACGACAGGTCACACAGTGGAAGGGCACTAACCGCCAGCCACGATTTTCGGTACACCCTTCGAATCTAATTTTGGATGGCGTCATTATAACTGCAACCGCAATAATCACGTTGTTGTGAAATGAATGCCTTCTTTGACGCTGTCAATCCAAACTGAGATGTATTACCTCGGCCAATGCAGAGCACAATAAGATAAGATTTATGCCAAGGTTACTGGCGTTACGGGAAACTAACACATTTAAAAAAAAAAAGGGAAAATAAATTAAACGGATAAAAAGAAACTGACTGTATGCAGTAACGGTTGTTTCACAAAGCCGTATAAATAAAGTTGAGTTAATAAAATTTGCCTTGTGTTCATCTTTGCCAAATTGTCTTGGCAAGGACTCCCCATGAGAAGAGTTTTTGTAATTCAATTGGACCATTCGCAGTTAAATAAAGGTTAAAAAAAATCAAATAAAAATGCTGTACATCTGCAGATACAGAGAAAGGAAGGAGAGTTGTTTGAGAATTGCACTTTACTTTATTACACTATGTACTTTTTAAAATGGATTGACGTCTTTAGCCGTCAATGGCAGTAAATGACTTGTGACTTTTTTCTTCATATATCCATTTAAAAAAAATAAAACTAAAACTAATCAAAAGTGACAAAATGAAAACTATTATAACCTTGATCTGTAAATGCTTATTTGCTCATTTGTTACCAAACTGTACTTGGTTATGTTCCCCAAAATTTTGATGGGCATTTTTTTTCTATTCGGGGAACACTAAGTTCAACTAAAATGCCCTTGTTATTATTTTGTCCAATTTTTTTTTTTTTTTAAATCGCATTAGATTGTGCCGGTGTACCTAATGTTGTGTCTGGTTAGCGTTATCCATGCACTTTCCCTGTACCTGTCTCTCTTTGGGGTGTGGCTCTGTCCATTGGGCAGGCTGTGCAGTGGCATGTGGGCGCTGGCCGCTTTGGGGAAGGCTGAGGTAGAATTAGAGCTGTTGGTACTCAAGTCCAGGCCCTCGGCTTGTTTCAAGGCCTCGTCGCTGCTCGGCACCCCCGACACCTCCTTCCACAGCTGCTGGAGGTCCGACGGACACATGGCTGCAAAACAGGGACACTGTCAGTTCACCAAGAAGTTGGATGGAGGAAAGATGATCACAATGAGGATATTTAATGTAATGTATGCTTATGAGACCTAAATTGAGAAGGACTGGGATTAATACAATATTGATGAGAGAGAGAAAGAGAGAGAGAGAGAGAGAGAACGAGAGAGACAGCCTTTTCTAATTTCTACTAATTAAAACCATACAACTGCTAGGGCCCCTGAGATTTATTGCAAGAGGACAATAGCACCAGCTGAAGCTAACCAAAAGCTAATTTATACATGCATTCCAAACACGAATGGCAATTCCGTCAGTGGAGCAGCAGTGCGGCGGCTGTCGCTGGCACTGTTTTTCTCAAGCGGGTCAGGGTACACTTTGAGCGTAGCTTTGTTATTTCTGCTCCAATTTCAAAGCAGGAAAGATGCCTAAAACGCCGCAGTCCGCTCCAATGTATCTCATTGCGCACATACTTTTGCCAGCACGCAGCCGTACGTGTGCGCACATACACACCCGGCGACCTTGCAGCAATACAAATATTATGTCTGCTTTGACTGCATTCTCCAGCGGTCCCGCCAAAACAAAAGTTCTCACTGTTGAGGAATGAGGCCTCTTGTTGGTATAAAGTTCTCTGCGTGTGCACTTATTACCCGCGAAACCTGATCAATCTATGGATACACCCCGAGTGTAAAAATGCGGAGCGTTTCCTCATGTTTAACTTATCGGGCCGGTCCAAAACTTGAAACAACCGCTTAATGAAAACACAAAACACTCCAGTGAGCAACTGATGAGTGACGAGCAAGTCAACACATTTGCAGCTGAGCCTTAAACACATTTGTAGAAATGAATAATTATAAAAAATACACACAAAAGATCAGAATACAGCTGCCTTCCATTAGGGGCGGGCACGTCACAATTATAACCTTGCATTGTTGCCGTCCCAATGAAAGAACATGTCAAAAGTTTAGTTTTTAGTTGTGTTTTTTTTCCCCATCGCCTGCATATTAGGTGAGCTGTTTTTTTTTTTTTGTTTTTTTTTCTCCAGATATCAAATTTAGTTGCTTGGCATGTTTTTGCTGACAGGAACGATCTCAGAAGATATTATTTTTATTTGATGACATTTATTTGTTTGAATAGAATGAGCATGCTCACTTTGTTACTTTTGGTGTTGTGAAGATCATGGTTGATCTGCTATTATTATTATTATTATAATTATTATATGATATTTAAAATGTAAATACTTGGCTGGATGTAGTCAGTCGGTTCAATTATTTAGCTGTGTGGCCTCTCCGTCCTTTGTGCCGTGTGAAGTCAACTGAGACAAGCACGTTGCTGGAAACAAATATCGACTGACTTTGGACTAAATATGCTTAAATATATGGAAATATTTTCTAAGAAGCCCAGTTAAAGAACACCTTGCAATTTGCACTTTTCCGTTCCTGTAACTTTTCACTGATAGTGAAAGGAAAGTGCTTTAGATCAAGTTAGCGTCACAGTAATACATTCGACTACTTGGCTGCACCAAAATGTGTTCAGCGTATTTAGTGTTCATTTGCACTGATGAGCCATCTGAGTAGCTTCTCAATCTTATTACAGCTCTCGGCGGCGCACAATTGTCCCCCCCCCCCCACCACTTGCCAGCCGGACACAACAGCCTTTTGAAACAGTCCACTAGTGTGTTCATTTGTGTTCTGTTGTGTGTGAGTGTTTAATTATGCGCATTTGTGCGCAAGTGTTTGTGTGTGTGTGTGTGCGTGCGTGTGTGTGTGTGTGTGTTTGTGTGGCATGGCTGGTCCGAGGAATGCGCCGGTTCACGCCTGGCTGAGCCGTCACAATGGGCCGGCTCTTTCACACTGCAGGGAAATTCCACTTGGATACAGAGGGAGAGCACAACAGAGGGAGATACCAAAGTCCAAATTTCCCTCTTTAGCGCAAAGTGCCTTTTATAAAATATGAATATTTTCTATAAGTCCCGTAGAAGAACACCGAGTTTTTCTTTCCCCACTGAAGTTGTAACACTTTATTTCTAGTCTATGTGATTAACCGGTGAGCAGGAACTTGAAGGTAAGGTAACCAATTTTAATTTATGAGCAATGCATGAATAAATGAATGACTGTAGCACATTAACTTGGTCAGTTTGGGCGGTGCAGTCGAAACCCGGCAGACAAATTGAGGGGACTGTGGTCGAGTATAAAAATAGGATTCTGATGATATGCTTGAGTATTTAGCAATTTTAATAACGAGTGCACACACCTCCAACAGGGGAATTAGTGGCGTATATGAGCAATTATCCCAACGAGTACCTTCCACAACGCCGCCGCTTGGCTTTTCTTTCATCTTTTACAGCCTGAGTAACATAACAGACTTCACATGTGGCATTGAGCGCAGGAGGCCTGTGCGTCTTCTGTGCGTCCCGTGCATGCGGTAAGATTGCGTACGAGTGTGCGTACCTTGCTGCAGGGACTGCATGGCGGCGGTGGGCTGCAGGGGAACCAGGCCTTGTCTCTGGAGGTTGAGGATGTGCTGCTGCTGAAGTTGCTGCATTTGGATCAGCTGCTGCTGGAAGGCCAGCTGCTTGCTGCCGAGCTGCTGCACGCCAGGGGACGGAGGGAAAGCGAGAAGAAGAAAAAAAAACGGCTTGTCAGTCTGGTTTTACTGAGATTCTGTAGCAATTGGCAACTTTAACTTGTAGCTTTTTGGACTCAATTCAAGGAAAGGAATATTAAGCCAATGTCACATTTCTAAGAGCTTCTTGGGATAAACAGTGAGATTGTACTTTTTTTTTTTTTAATAATGCCTCTAAAATTGTACAAAACGTCCCCATAAAAGCTTTGTTTATAACCAATGAAATAATTAACTCGGTGTGAGTGGTTTCGCTTTTTAAAAGACATTAACCCCCAAAAAATGGCCATTCTCCGTGAGGGAAGTTAGCAGTCAGACATCATTGTTGTTTTCTTTTTTATTTTTTTGTTAGCGTTGATTTATTGCTTCTTCAACAGTGGGCCACTTACACTGGTCAGCAGCAAATTTTAATCACAGCTTAATGTCACCCTAAACATATTTTTTAAGCTAAATGAAGATTTTTTTTTTTTGTAGCGCATCAGGCGGTGAGATATTTTCAATTTTTTTGTTTTTGAAATTTGATGTGTAAAAATCTTGCAAAATATGGATTCTCACAATATGGATTCTACTATGCGTTGTAATTTAGCGGTATGACGTTTTAGGGGAAAAAAACAATTACATCTCTGGAAAAAAAAAACAAGGGCCAGCGCAAAAATAAAAATCAACCAGAAAACTTTACTTGCAGCTGTGAATAAAAAAAGGCGGTTAAATTGTATCACAGTTTAAAACAGTAAAAGAACGTTGAACTGTTACTTATAATGGTTTGATGATATTTTTGAGGCAAATAAACACATTAAAGTTTCTATTGTAGTAGATATCTGACAAACTTTTAGCTTGACACAAAATGTAGCTATTTTTACAGAAGAAAATTAAAGCAGTTGCATTTAAAATTCATCTTACATATTCTCTTAAACGAACAAATATGCAAAGATGTTAATCGGAATTTTATTATATTTGGCACAAAGAACTGGTACTGTATGTAGCGGTACAAGCTGCCGTCTTTCATGCAGAAGGCGCGGAGTCAATTATCGGCTGGTGTCCTGGATTAAATAAAGAAGGGATGTGTTGCATCAGGAAGGGCTTCCGGAGTAAAAACTGGGCCAAACAAATCTTGAGTGACTCGCCGTGTGGACCCCCGACTCTGATTGGACGAGCAAGGTTACAACAACAACTTATATTTGGCACCGTTCACGCAAAGCTCATTTTGCAATTTGCACTTTTTTTCCTGCATTTCAGTTTGGATAGAAATGTCTCACTTGCAATACATTGGCTGTCATTTATTTTCCACCGTTTATTACTCTAGTCACACCCAATAAATCAGAGTGCAAAGTCACACATTTCCACCGCGGAATCACAGTAAAAATGTGATTTTACTGTCATCAAATTGCTGTAACGATGAAGACACGGAAGCACTGAGACAAAGGTCACGTGTCATGTGTGTGTGTGTGTGTGTGTGTGTGTGTTCCGGTGATAAATGTCCTCTTTCCTGCTCTCCCAGGCTAGACTTGAGCGGGACTGTGCTGAGCTGTTTGAAGTCCCTGCAGGCTAACCCCAGAGAGATGAGCTTTATCTCTCGCAGATAACTTGTGGGGAGAAAAAAATAAATAAATACGACTTGAGGACCTGCTTATTGTGTGTGCGTGTTGGGGCGCGGGTGGGAGGTTTGAGGGAGAGTGAGTTGGCAGCATGGAACCCTTTGAACAGAGAGCAACTCACAGGAAGGGCAGCTAGGTCACTTCCTTTCAGACTGGAGCCCGGGGAGAGAATGTGTGGTGGCCGCATTGACTGGATGTGAAGGGCCGACCAAGGTAAGTGGAAGGGCAACAGGAAACGTACGACGCTGTGTGCTCGATGGCGTTCACTACTTGAGCATTTAGCCACTAAACATTTTCGGGATAGAGGACAAAAAGTTAAAAAAAAAAAAAAAAAAACTAAGTAAGGATGGAAGTGGGTTGTCCCTAACCTGGTCATGTACCGTGGGTCTAGAATTCAAATATTTAAACTCCGAGCGGATTGAAATCTTGTTGCGTGTACTCAGAGTTCAACAAATTTGTACACTGCGCTTTGAATCCTTTCGAGTCTCTTATGGCAATGTAATTGGGGAACCCCAACATACACACAGACACACGTGTACACCCCGTCCCTCGACCCGCTGGATGCAGCTTCAAAGAGGATGTATCAAACTTGGAAAAGTTCCAAAATGTCCTGACTAAACTTCCCATGGTCATTTTTGGAAGGTTTCCAGTAATTGGCTGAATTTTACGCACCTTCGCAATCTTAACTGTGCATGACAGAGTTAATCATCATCAAAAATTACATACGATAAAGGGAATCCCCTCACCCAAAGGCATTTTCTTTCGGTTTACCTTTGCATAATATTGTACACATTTATTGTTTTGTAATAAATTATTTAGTTCTTATGGCGGCTTTTATTTATTTCCATAGACAAACTTCTTGCGCTCATTTCTTTTCTGTCCAGCCCTACTGCCCCTCTTTTTCTTTCCCAATGTCTGTCCATTTTATTTGCTCCTCTGCCCCCCTCTGTCCCTCACGCTCTCCTGAGATACGTCCTTCTTTAAAGCGCACAATGCGTGTGTGCGTGTGTGTGTGTGTGTGTGTGTGTCTGTGTTCTGTTTACATTAGCTGTGGCTGAGTGGCCAAAGCTAGCGCTGTAACAGGCTGTCAGTGTGATTTATGAGCACATCACACACTGTCTGAGCCTGCCAGTCACACAGATGCGCGCACACACACCCCGACACACACACACACACGCACACACACGAAATGGACAGTCACCGACAAACACACACGTGCACACATCTCTTGCGATGCTCAGAGTCACTTCATTAAGCTGACTCCTGACCAGTCGCAAATGTGCACGCACACAAAAACACTGACACTTTCATAGTCTTGGAATGCACCACTTCCACGCACAAAAATGATAGCAGAAAAGAGGGGAAAGGTCAACGAGTCAAAGCCACTTGAGCGCAAAACTCTCTGCAGTGATTAAAGGTTTTACCCTCCTTCCGCTCGCACGTCTCTGCCTCCTACTGTCTTCTTGTTTGCCTTTAAAAAAATATTTCCCACATATATGCCATGATCTGAAAATTACTGCAAATATATAACATGAATTGCTTCATAGAAATGAATCTCAGCACCTATGGAAACACACCCTGGCTCGCTGTCTGCAAGGAGGATCTAAAGGCTCGTTGTAGCTTGCAACAACTACCACAATATAAAGTGCACGCAGCTCTTCTGGGGGCCGTATTCCAGCGAGTGTGTGCGCTTGTGCAGTGACCCGCCACACATCAACCGCCTATGTGTAGTTGTATGACCAGTGATTGCACTTGTCTAGTTGTTACAGGACAACAAAAAACCTGAAAAGTGGGACAGTGGCAGCAGGGAGGAGGGAGGGGGGGGGATGAAAGAGCAATTCAGAGACTTCTCAAACATGGCAGGCGACCACAACTGCTTTGCTTTGGTCACGCTCGATGTGGCGGGCTGCTGCTGGAGAGGTGAGGTGTATTGGTTCGGGCCCTCTGGGAGAAGCCACGGAATGGAGGATGTGTCAGGGAGACTCGGGTTCATTTGTGTTTTTTCCTAGCAGCTTGTTTGATTCAATTAAGTAATTCATTAAGTTCGGGTTCAAATCTTGTAGTTTGCAAGCATAAATTTCCTTCTGGCACTTTTTAGTCCAAAATCCGCAAGGTCAATATAGAATTCCCTCACTACTTCACAGTTCGGTAATTGCGGCTTCACTCTGTGGCGGGGTTTTCATTCGTGAGTTCATTATATTGAGGTTTTACATCCCTATTTTGCGGCTTTTCTGGCGATTTTTCTTCCTTCGAAGTCGGACCAGTCAAAAAATACATTTTTGTTGAGGGGATATTTGTTTTAGCGATAAAAACAAAACAAAACAAAACAAAAAACAAGGCATGACTTGACCTTTAGAGCATGCCCCCCCCCCCCCAAAAAAAAAACGCTGGTTCCCTCATCGTGCGTGTGTTCAGAAATACAGTCTGAGTGCAAGACCGTTTTGAAACTCCAAACGTTGTTCAAATGTGCCACGCGGTTATTCAGAGTGCCCCAGAAAAACGAAAGAACCAGAGCTCAGTTAATTAGGCAGTACAAGGAACAGTTGAAGCACGAACTGCTGATTATAGATATTAATTTGAGCGGTGCGCTCTGCCTCCTGCGATACACTGCGACTGCGACTTATTAAAGTTTTTCTTTTTAGTTTCAAATGCCTTACCGTACCAACCTCTCAAATCAAACGGAATCAATTCAAAGATGCTGTTAAACGTGTTGATTAAAGGTGATTTTTTTTTTTTTTTTTTTTTTCATAATCCTTAAACTCCAACTATTGTAAAACATTTTTGATATACCGGTGCAATTTTAATCTAAATGTAAAAATCCACCGCCGTAAATAGTAAAAGCGGGGACCAGTAAAATGTGTTCTCTCCTTCTCTGGGGAAGTGGAGAAAGGCTTGGAAGATGTCATGACGGATGTCATGTATTTTAAAAGACGTTAACCACAGCTAGAAATATTAAAAGCATAACTTCAATGAAATATGACAACACAGAAGGAAGATTAGAGCTGGGTTGGTGAATACTTTCCGATGTGCATTCTCTTACTCGTCTGGTATTATCATTATCGACTTATTGTCAACTTAGCTTTTGATACTTAGCAGCCAGAACAAACACGAACATACCACTTTGCCATTTTCGAATAAGCTACATCTTTGGTTCTATGATCCTGATTGCATTTTTCCTCCTCGGAGTCACTGCTCCCCTTCTGGTATGTGATGAATGGAATAGGAACACAAAAAGATGAGGCAGAAGCTCAGCTGCTGCATTTTGGCTGCATTTTCTCTCGTTTTTTTTTTTTTTATGCTCAGTATTAAACTTGCAAAAACAAACAGCACAGAAGAATCAGCCCAACACAGGTCACACTAATCTTGTCCCATGCAGACGAATCCTTTTTTTTTTTTTTTTGATTGGGCTGCGACTTGAAGTGATTTGCCGCAATTGTGAAAGCCGTGCGTTTGTATTTATCTAAGAGTGAGCGAAAGCAAGAGAGGCCTCCAGCGCTTGGCGGGGTTAATTGACAATTAAAAGAGAGGAAGACCCCTCCTACGTCGAGATTTCACCTCGGGCCCACAGTTGAAGGCATGTAAATGAGGGCTTTGGCAAGGTAGCGAACGGCTTGGCACTGCACTCCCACACTGCTTTGGCATGGCGGGCTCGTGGAGAAAATGACAGGGTGCGCTCACTAATGCTTGTCTCGAGATGAGCTGACCGCAAACCACAAAGGAAGAAGAAGACGAAGCAGAAGACGGCCAACATATGTAGCCTACCGCACATTCAATACATTGGACACTTGATGGATTTTTTTTTTTCCCTTCTGCAAGCTTTCCTGTCAACCTCTTGTTTTCTGCATTTAAGGGCACTTGTATATTCCAAAGTGTACTTGAACTAAATGAGTGTGCACTTTATGTTCACCTCTTTCGCTGCTTGCTTCCCGGCCTGTTGCTGCTGCTGCTGCTGCTGCTGCTGCTGCTGCTGTTGTTGCTGTTGCTGTTGTTGCTGAGTCAGGAGCTGCAGATGCAACTGCTCCTGCTGTTTCTTGTAGTACTCCTGTAGCTGCAGGGGGAGGGGGGGTGGGGGGTGACGAGGAAACACAAGCGAATCAAAACTCGGCATCAAACAAACAACGCAAGAATCATCGGCTCGCTGAGGTCGCGTTCCTTAATTACCGTGGCATTGTGTGGTTCATTGACAAACCGCGCAAAACAAGCCGTGGCAGCCTATCGAAGAATACGACGGAGCGGCTATGAAGTAATGTGTGTTGACTTGTTGCAAGGTAATTATGTGTGTCAAAGCCGAGGCAAGCAATTAAACGCTGCATCCAAGGAGCAGGCTGTGACTGAAAATGCGTCGGCACACATGCCACCGCGGGGGCAAAATGATATGGGGGTGGCAGATGTCTTTCATTTTTTTTACATACATCCAGAGGGTCTATAACATTGAGCAGGACCACATCCCTCCGAGGGAATTACACACAGATAGTCATTATCTACACCACTTATTCATGAGATCACCGCAGGGGGCTGTAGTCGATCCCAGCTGACACCGCCGAGAGCCACGAGTAGGACTGCAACACGTTTACTTAAGCACCGCACTTCAACTTTCTATACTTCCATTCTATGGTTGCGTAGTTATTGGAGGAATATGGTGTGTCACTTCAGCTATGGCGCAAAACTAATTAAATAGAAAGTGCATTCTTCGGATTGGGAAACGATTTGGACAATCATTTCATGTGTGCGTCATTCACAACATGCAATTTTTCATACTTGCTACTGGAGTGTGAAAAAAAACGATTCTAACAACAAGTCATCAGACTCAGCAAATGACTATTATTCAATATTAACGTTGATGCCATGCAACATTTTTCCATTTGTTTTAAATTGTTGGTATGTATATCGCCAAGCCAACCTTTCCTTCAGTACCAGTATTTTATCCTTCATTATTTAAAATTACACTCCATGAATCAAATGAATAAAGCATGCAAAGAGAATAAATTGTGAGAATATACAATTTGTGGCAAAACAAATAAAGCACCTGTTAATTAAATATATATGAATGGTACATTTTCCAGTGCATGAGAAATTCCTGCTTCAGCACTAACATAACCCAGACAATGTGAAAGGACTCCATCAAACCTAAATCCATACACTTACTTTACAGGAGCAAAACGGAGTGATCGAAAAGTCACTAAAACGGAAAATCGGTTTACTATCCCAGTCGGTTGTAAACAACCAGACGACTGAGTGGAAACTGAGCTCACGCCAGCTGCGCAAAAGTCATCTCCGCCAACCACTACACCACCACAGGCCCCTCCGCTGGGACCATTCTTTAATTTAAAAAATACACATTGCAAACACCCAAGCATTGTCTCCCCTCACTGACCGCAGCCAGTCTGTGCATTTGTGTTCGTAATCAGTCATTTAGGCAGGCCGCTCCATTAAGATTACAATCTCGCACGCGGACGAGAGCAACGCAGGCAGGGAAACTCTGACCGCAGTGTGCGCTTAAGTGTGCATGTGTGCAGGGGAGGTTATCCTCTTGAGATCAGCGCCTATGTGTGTGCGCCTCCGCAGTTTGTCTTTGTTTCATGGTGCATCAAATGTTCAAAGAGGCTTCTCCGAAGAGAATGACTTCACAGAGCAGCAGTTGCTGCAGTCTCTCATCCGTCTGACCCGCCATCGAGCCGACTAGACACCAGTGAACATCCTAACTGAGCGGCGTGAATGCTCCTTTTCCCTTTTGTGCAATACGCCATTTTTACATTCGCAGCTTCAATCTTATCCCGGCCATAGCTTGAATTTTGCATAATTTACTTTTGCATTTCAACAATGACGTACGTTCTTATCTTGAATTTGTTTTAATGGAAGACGCAGTACTTTTCTTTGCTTTCTTTCTTCCCCATCTGCCTTTCCACTCTTTTATTGTTCCTTAGGCGGGGTTAATATCTCTTTTCTGCCTCACTAGTCCTGATCCCCCTCCTCGTCACACATGCAAATGCATACGCAAGCGCGCACACACACTCGGCTGCAGAGTGGCGAGTTGAGGGAATAATTAAGTGATAATTAAGGTCTTTTAATGATTTGATTCAGTGGCTCTATGCATTAAAGAGTATGGAAGTGAGGCACTCACCTCTTCAGCCTATTACCATGACCTTGCCGTCGAACAATCCAGCAAGGAAAGGCAGAGCAGTCATAGCATCAGTAAAGGTTTGAGGAAATTTAAAGATTAACCAACACACAAATATTATGTGGTAGTGGACCGTAAAACCTTCCTTACCCTTTTTTTTTTTTTTTTTAACAATGCTGTATTGCCATGGGGTTATGAAATTTAACGCTCCGCTGAGTGATATGTCAGCTGATTGTCTCTTTCTGTGTGTCTGTGTCAGTTTGTGCAAAAGTGCTTCTGTTTGTGTGTGTGTGTGTGTGTGTGTTTGGTTCTATTCAGAAGTGCTGGCTTGCAGATATAGTCTTGAAGCAAGTCCATGCTGTGGTTAATTAATGGGGAGAATGATGTTAAACTCAGTGCTTTTATTAGTCTGAGTTCTCTGTCTTAGAGGAGGTGAGAAGGTTCTTAGCCACCTTTACGTTCACAAAGCATGTGATTCGTGTATTCATTGGCTGCAAACAATGCGAATAAAACACGTTACATGAGTGACCCGTTAAGGTTTTAAAATTAAAGGTAAAGACAAAAAAAAACAGTCGTCATAAATGATGTCAGCAAAATGCAGCGATCATGTTATGTATTTATTTACGTGCGCATTTTAGTGCTTTCATTGTGACGCCGCCATAGGAATGCACAAATGATCACAAAGGGGAAAAAAATGTGATGATAACCATAGAACTAGACATTGAATTTGTAAACATGTTTATTAAACTAATGTTTAATTAATCAAAGGCTTTGACTCTGCAACCGATTTAAAACGTTTCACTGGAGGTCCAACAGTGTTGCTGTCCTTTCGTACAAATATTACTTAAATCTTTTCTCCAGGTGTATTTTCACATGTTAGCAAGAGGTCACATCTTGTGTCTGAATTATTTGTCAGATCTTTTGCAGATGAGCCGTGTTTATTTGTTTGTTGCCTGTTGACATGGCAACACGGAATACCTGAAACCTTCCTAATAAACTGTCAATGGTAAGGGCATGTGTGCGCCTGCAGGTGGGGTCAAGCTTAGTTATAATAACAATCATGCAGCGTTGTAATAATGTTAGAGGAGGAACATTTGAAAAAAATAAACATAAAAAAATCGTGTCGATGAGTCAGAATGTTTGCCTTTGTTTACCTTCAATGATCTCACATCATTAAATGAGACACAGACACACCTCGCCTGTGTCATCGCACAATGAAACATCAGACACATCGAAACACGTTGGCGTGGGAGTGCGGCCAAGCAGACACTCCACCACAACACCGCCAGTGTGTGCATGTGTGTGTGCGCTTGCTTAGGCGCATGTGTTTCACCTGCTGAAGCATGAGCGCCTGCTGTTGCTGCAGCAGGGCCTGGAGCTGAGGAGGTGACAGGATCTGTTGCATCTGCTGGGGAGTGATCATCTGGGGGCTCATCATAGCCATTGATACAGGGACCTGGAGAAAGCATAGGAACACAGACACGTAAAAAAAAAAAAATACTCGCAAAAGTAGGAAAACAAAAAGCTTTGGGAAGAGAGTCAACCTCAATTCTTATTTATTTTCCCTCCTGGGATTAATAAAGTCATTCAGTCTGGCTATCTAGCTAGCTAGCTGGTTGGCTAAGATAGCTAGCCGGCTATACAGCATGCAATATAGCTAGCTAGATAGCTAGCTAGCTAGCCTCAAAATGTATTCAAAATTTTAACTGAGTTCCAAAGACTCATTTAACGCCAGTGTTATAAATAGCACAAAAAACAAAAGCCATTCATTAAAAAACTTTAAATCTGAAATACACTTTAGACTTGTTGTTAGGCCCCAACTGCCCCAAATGCCAATGAAAACACTGGCCCATGCGAGTCAGCCAAAAACAAGAAGTTTATTTATACACAGTAATCTGACAGGTGAATCAGCACTTCATGTTAAACCTAAAATAAATATTTAAAAATGAGGAAGAAAAAAAAAAAGGGGAGTTATAGATCAACATCACACAAAGACTAATAAAGACATCACTTCGCATATATTTTGTTGGCCCATTCCTCCACTGCACTGGCATTGTTGAAAATAATTGAGGCAATTTATAGGACAGCAGCAGATATACAAGCTCTGATAGGCAATCTTCATCTAAAAAAATAAAAAATAAATACATCTTATCTCCCTCCATAAACATATGATTACGGTTGCCTGCGATTTACTTCCCGCATATTCAAGCCTGGCTAAGGAGAGACATACAACAACATCTCAGCTGTCAGCGTGAGATGTCTATCTCATCAGAGCATGCGGCAAGCAAGCAAAGACACAGCAAAGAGAAAAAAAAAAACAGTGTGCAAACGTTGTACACACAGATAGGCAGAGTTGCTAATCTGATTACAAACAACACAACGGAAAGCATACTAATCGCACAATTCACACAGTGAGACATAAGGGCTGGGCATAGATGCTCAATTAATGTGTGCAAAAACAAAACTGATTTACATATTAAATTAATAGACAAATGAAAGAGGAAACAATTAAGGGAAATAAAGACAAAGCAGATAACAGATATTTAATGAGACGGGCAGTGAGAGTGTGACTGCCAGAGTGGATATAGTGCCTCTCCTAACAGGTTGACGGATGACTCGCGTTTCCTTCACTGCCTTCACGTCAATAAACTATACTGCCTTTGCAATACAAATAATCCTGCCTGTTAAGCAGCGATGGCACTTTCATAGAGAAATACAAGCATGACTTATCACCTCACAAACTGGCCATTTATCTATATCCACTCCGTGTGGAATAATTTGTCACCATCACGGTCAAACTGCTCATCACCCACAAAAAAGCTCGGCAAGTTACAAGGGGCAGAGATGCTTTGGTCTTTTTTAAAGAATATTCCTGCCTTTATGGGCTCCCACAAAGTGAGAAGTGGCAATAAAGTTCAGGGAGATATGTGTGTCTATTTTTTAGTTTTTTTGCTTTAATCCTTGCAATGGTTAATTAACATCTTTTTTCATTTGCGTGACAGCTCAGAATATTAGTCTGTTATCTGACCCTGTTGATATAAATTGTAAGATTTAAAAAAAAAATAAAAAAACGGTGGTGGCGGCTGGATGACTCAGCAATTTTGGTTACTTTGACCCAGGGGTCATAAGCGCCGACTTGTTTTATTGTTCCTCCATTGTGACACGTTGCACTCAACAAAACTTGGTGAAAGCATAAATCGGCTGTGTTACAAAATATGTGAGTGAGCTCAGGGACAGGCTGCATTAATGAGGGAGGGGGCGGGCTGTGGCAGTTTGTAAAGGAAAATGTGCAAGAAGGGATGCGAGGGAGGTCGAGGGGGGTGGGGGGGGGGGTGTTGAGCAAGGTGGGAGCGATGTTGGCCGCCACTTGGCATCGTGCCAGCGTGCCCCCTCCGCCGGGCCTTGTCATTTGAGGCTGCCAAATGAAAAGCTGTAATTAATTGCTCTTGTGCGTCCGATTCTTCCACGTTGACAACTCCTACGTTCTATTTTATACACACCGCCATTGACATTTTCAAGTCAGAGGCATAACAATTATTGGAGTTATAGCACCTTTCCACATGTCGGCTGATGCCCCGCATGGGCTCGAGAGCTGATATATGGAACTCGTGTGAGGATGTACAGGAGGCTGACTGCGTTTGTGTGTGTGAGAGACAACCAGAATGCTGAGTAGTTAAGGTTTGATGCCATTAATTGCCCCTATAATCTAATATCACAAAGCGTGGTGATTATGGGGGCAGGCAATGCCACCGCCACACGACACCGCCAGGCGGTAAGCGACGACACAAAACAAAAGCCCTGCCATTAACGATTTGACGGGCCGGGACAAAAGCGCCTCACAATGCAGAATTATATTTTCATTCGGCTTTGTCTCTCCCAGTGAATGATTTCTCCCCTTTCATTGGGGTGTTGAATAGGGGAGGCTGAAAAGCTGGGCGATTTGAAGTCAGCCATTTATTAAATGCATTTAATTTTTTTCCCCCTCTGTCACGCCCCCCCCCCCTTTTTTTTTCCCTTGTTGCATGTTAATTTAAAAGAGGGAGATGTGTGATTAGTGGCAGAAAGGTGGAGCTGGGTGGCAGAGGGAGAAAATGAGGACGGCAGTGTGGAAAACCCTAATAAAGCAAAACAAAAGTGTGGCCAACAGGTACTCAGCGAGCATTATTATATTTTAGACACAAGCTTTTTGTCCTAATGGCCAATCCCTATCGCGTGACGAAATTAAATGCATCAACATTGCGATAAAATAATATTACATCCTAACCCACTACATTGCTCCTTTCATTAACATGCAGGAATCAGTGGTCCACGTGTACAGGCGCACATTGCAGAGGGCCGACTGGTGGCTGACAGAGGTCAAGCCCTGAAACGGCGAGCGGGAGCTGCGGGGGGAGGGAGGGAGCGATGGAGACGAGATGCAAGAGACAGCCCTGTCGTTTACAGAGAGTGGAGGAGTAATTAGAGGGGTTGTTTGAAGAGGGAGTTTAACTGATTAACAAAGGAAGAGAGGGAGCGTCTGAAAGATGGGAAATAGAAGGAGGAGAAAGGCAGGGAGTCCCCAGAGGAGAGAGGAGAGAGGAGAAAGGGGGGATGCAAGTTGCATTTCAATGAGGGATCCATCCCTCTCTCCTCTTCTCCCTTAATGACTTTCCATTCAAACAAGAATAGGGGGGAAAACCCCACTCCACATCTCGGATGAAACCTCGGAAGATGGCGAGGAGGACCATCTGATATTAAACCAGTGCCTTGGAGAGGGACGAGGGTCCATGTTTTTATACAGACAAGCCGCTTGAATGACTGCATTATCTCCAATTGGAACGGCTGAACGTCGGTGATCGTCTTCATGTTTCATCTCATTGTGGTCGCTTGTATTAACAAACAGCCGAAGCACAAGTCTGTCAAATAGGTCCAGACCGGTAGAATCAAAATCGCCATTCATTAGATAAACAGATTCACTTTATAGGTATTGGTGTTGAGAAAAAAGCAAAAACTATTCACTCTCGCATTTGCGACATCATTGAGTGACAACTGAACCGCTGCTGCCTGCACCAAAGTGAGGCAAACGTAATGACAATTATTCAATCAGAAGTTCGGCTAAATATCTTATACATCCAAAAATTCTTTCAAATCAACTTATGATTCCAACTCCGCCGAAATGGGCATGTGCGGCGTTGTGGGAGTGAACACAACCAATTTGATTTCCGGCCAGTTCAAGCGACTCTTATCATTGCCTTTCAATTGAGCACAGTAAAGGCGCGTGGATGGCGCTACAAGGCAGAAAAAATAGCGGATTCACTGACTGGAGGCCATGCAGGAGATCGGCACGTACAATGTATATTTATAAGGAATTGCAAAATTGCTCCACCAAAGTTGGCCGTATTAAAGTGGGCAGTGGTGCTCTCCATGCCTTCGTTGTGCCAGAATGCTCAACATTGCCAAATTCTCCAACACGATAAACTAGATTAGCCTCGCCAAGGACATACACGAGTCTATGAAAAAAGTACCTGAAATGTGGAAAGGATAAGATAAAAAAAAAAAGATGAATATTTGATACACGGGCAAATTTTGAGTCGAGCCCAAACTGGCACGCATGTGCCTGTGTGCATGTGGCGCTGAGAGAAAAGACGAAGAGCTGCCATAATCACCATCTAAACGGGCGCTCAGTCTAAATGATGTGCACCTTGCCTCTGGGTCTACGGGGACACATAGGAGAGAGGGATAATTGAAAAAAATGACAAGGGAGGAGGAAGAGAGAGGCTGACACACACCTCCTCCTCCTTTCCCCTCTTGCTCCCCTGGTAGGAGCAACCCCCCCCCCCGAGCAGTGCTGTTTATCCCTGTCACTGAGCATTACCAGCTCTCCCCTCTGCCTGTCATACACAAACCTTGATGTGCCTGAAAACTTGACTTGTGCATACAACATGGAAACTTGTGTTTTTTTTTTTTTTTTGCATGCACGCACGAACGACCCTCCTCTGCCACAGGAGGAATATTTGAAAGGGGGCTCGGCTGCACTATAAAAAAAAGTTTCTTCTTGAACTTAGGACTTGTTTGTACAAAAGCGATCCTTCCCCAGGTAAACAACCGGTCTCTTCCTCTTGCCAAGTAATAAGAGGAGGGCGTGGAAGGGTGGCAGGCTTTTCGAGAGTAAGTGGGCTCTACGAGAGAGGACTGAAGTAGAAAGGCGATGAGGAATTTTTAAAAAAAGTAAGTGAAGTAAGTGAGTCCCTACTGTGTAAAGAGTGTTTGGGGCTCAGGGTCAGAGCACTACGAGAATGAAAAGGGCTTCCATTGTGTGTGGTGAGTACCCCTACTCACTAATCCACAGTGGGGCCAGGGGCCATATTAGCCCAGCAAAGTAAAGGTAAGCGGAGCTGCGGATGCTCTGATCATCTCGCCTCCTTGGTTACCAAATTCTCATTTCCCTCAGGACACCAACAACTCACACTAAATAAGTCGATCCCAGAGGAAGTTTCCGTTTAGTTAACATCGATAACTACACCAAATTCTGCCTACTATGTTGGGAATGTGAAGAGAAATAAACTTTTTAAAAGCTGTAACAATTAAATTCAATCTAAAGAATGCATCACTCTCTCTTGATTGGTCCGTTATGTCGCATGCTGTGATGGTGACATCAGGTTCTGTTTGGAAAAAAGAAAACATGAACCTAGTAGATGACCGACTGTGCGAGGAGGAGCGTAAATATATTCATCTATAAGCTCCAGCTTTGACAGATGACCAAATGGCAGGCAACTCCCGGGGGGACATTTCAGCAGCCGTAGACTTGGAATTGTTGGATTGCCAGTGAAGGTGGAATGTTTTGAGGGACAAATTCGTCCGTCTGAAGAAAAGAATTGGCGGGAAGAGTGAAGACGCCTGCATTGTATGATTTGATGTCATCGCTGTCTCTCCATAATTGGCATCGAGAGTCGGCGTTAAACTGCAGCACATTGCCAAAACAACGCGTGTGGATGTTCGAGAATGTGTCGACAATCGTTGCGCGACATTGACGCAGTGATATCAGACGCGGAAGTATCAAGAAGCCTTTCCGAGGCGCCTTTACTCCCAAGAAATTTGGTCGCTTTCTAAATTGTATGACCTTAGCGGTGTTTTGTGTTGTCGATGCAGCTGTACTTCTTCTGAATTGGCATATTGCTCATCGGTGGCAGGCATGTGTAACATGATGACATGTGAGTTATTACTTACTTTTCACACCGTCATAATAAAATATGCCGCATCTGTCTGTATGAAAAGACACACACGTGTGAAAGACTCTCCATAGGCGGGGCTCTGAGAGCACTCGAGAAGTTGGAAGGACGAAGGTGGACTACATGGATGAACACATGAACAGAGCTGTGGGAGAGACGAGGAGCAACACTGGACAACCGTTCGCTGGGAAATCTGACTCGGGGCTCCATCGGCCTATTCGTGATCTGGGAGGTGTACTGTTCTCATAAGCCGTACACATGTAGACACACACTCATGCCAAACATTCTCCTTGACAGGGCACAGACAAAATGAAAATAAAAGAAACTTCAGAGGATAGTGACAGACCTTCAAGTTCAAGTGGAAAATCTACTCACCCCCACGCCCCCCCCCCCCCCCCCCCTACCGTCCATCTAACGCCCCAGTGCCTCAGAATAAAAATGACAACACACTTCCAGAAACACACACACACAAACACACACTCGGGCCACTTCATTGGGAAGTGTGAGGAGTGGCTGTTATTGACCATATTTCATTATTGATTTCACTCATGTTTCAAATCACAAAATAAGAGTTTCACACTCCAGCGGTCACAAGCAGACCCTTCTCACCATGCCGGCCCGAGCCGAGCCTGATCCCAACCTCTTCCCATACACCCTTCACAAACTGTCAAGACCCCGCGCACCCCCAGCATTGTTCCGTCCCCGCCTGTTCGGCGCAGACGCACACACATACACACCCCTGCAATTCCCCCGCACATCAAATGAGAGAAACTGTCGACTAAACACTTTCAGTGAGTGGACAAAAGGAGTGCTTTGGGAAAAACACTTTAAAAGGAAATAATGGAGAAGGGATAGAAGGGCTGCTTGAGTCCCACTCAGAGGGGCAAAGCACTCATCTTTTCACATACTTTTGTTGCTTACTAAAAAAGACTTTTAAACAACGTAGGCTTGAGTTTCTCACACATGAGCCGCGGTTGAAAGCAGGAACAACACAGATGATCACAGAGAGCAAGACGCACCAGAAAAGGTTTCGCTCAAGTAAAACCTTGGCTTTGGGCTGAGATGACTCTCGCCGCAACCCGCTGTGCTGGTGCCAGGCCTCTTCAGAGCGCAACTAATTAACATTCCTCTAATGAGTCTTTTCTCCTAATTAAACACGCTCCTCAATAATACATGAAAACAAGACGCGTCACTATTCAATTACACACGTATGGGCCTCCGCCAAGCACGTGCGGTTATCTGCATGCGTGCATGCCAAGTGACGGCGTGTTAAGTGCGCCAGGCGAGCGGTGCCAAGTGGGTCTACGGTATACGTACCACACGCCATATGAGCGTGTGCCAAGCGTGGCCATTGTGCGCACGTGGCAGGTCGCGGAGGCGTGCATCATGCTGGCTAATCCGCCAGTTGCGACTGTGTCAGCCAATTGGGCTCCCGCCCACTCATGCCACCAGCAATTACGATAATCGTGACACTTAAGTGCAACATTTATTACGTGATCTGTTTCTGGGGGTAGCAAATATGTTCAGGTGTGTGTATCGTCACATAAATTTGGCATTTAAAACTTGCCATTTGAGCAAAACTAAACACAGTGCTTTAACGCACCAAAATGATTGGTCATAGTGATTTAGGAATTACGACTAATAGAGTATTAAGAAAGGTCCGCTTACCACTGACCAGCACAAAATCATACAATGCACTCAATAACTATAAGAATGCATTTTTTTCCATTATTAATTTAATTTTATCACCTTAAAACGCAAAATCACACTATTGTACTTGCGTCGCACTTCCACTAGACGCCATCAATTGTTCCCCGCAATTGCCTGTCGAGAGACGTAAGCTATTGTCAAGTTCCTCCTGGATGTGACACGAGACGGTGACACGCGCGCACGCACGCGCGCGCGCACACAGAGCGGACCGATAATATCTCACACAACACAGTCAAACACAAAGACCGTCTCAGAACAACCAATCATAGAGCCGATACAATCTTTGTGAGTTTCTTTCGCTTGCAGTCCGGATCCTCCCTTCCATTACAAATGAAGAAAAAGAAGAGAAATGTGATTGAGAATGTGTGGGTGGGGGGGGGGGGCGGTGGGGTGGCTCTAAGGGGCGTTCGTATAAGAGTTGTTGTCAGCATAAACCATGACTTCAGAGAAGTCAAGACACAAGAAGAAGTCTTCCCCCCCTGAGAGAGAGAGGGGGGGGGAATCTAATTATCAGGCTCCTAAAGATCTAATTATTGTCTGACACTCATTTGCATGTGAGAGAGCACCCCAGGAACAACCCGAGGACGGCCATTTTGTGCCTGGTGTGGCCCACTCTATCACTCGCCATTGACACCTTAAAATATGGCCCGATATAATTCACTTTACAGATTTTACACTAGAGTGAGACTGCCGTGGAGTAAATATATTTGCGAGGCAAACATGTATTTGTAAGTACGTTCGAACATACATGTATGTTTGAAAATGCTGCAACATAGCATTTTTTTTCCCAAAGTGTCAATAACTTTATTGGAAAAATGCGGAATGTAAATCATGCACTGCAGATATACGAGATTATATAAATTACAAGTAAACAATTTTCATAATTTTTTAACGTAATGGTATAATGTAGTCTGAATGCTAAAAGAATTGCTTTTATTTAATTAAATTATTTTTACTTGCGCATATGCAATACCCATGGCATTATGGGAAAAAATGTTTTGAGCATTTAGCCAGCAAATACATTTAACGATATTTGCAAATGCGTTCCAACGTGTTTGCCTGTCAAAAATTTGCACTCCATATTGGCAGTTTCCCGCTTCCATATGATTTGTATTATTTTCGCTTCATTTTTTTGGGACTCTAACAAATGCTGCAGTTCGTTTAGATTGCGTGTGCTATTGTTTATCTTCGCCTAAACAAGCATTTAAAAAAAGTATTTTACAAATTCGACTTTTCTTTAGCACTTGTGATGTCGTTACTTTAACTTCAAATCACATTGCACTGATGTCACATCATAGCATCTTTAAGAATTCCGACAGAATTACAGAGAGAATGGCCATTTCTAGATTTGAATCTTTTTCACTCTACCGACAGAGAACCAAGTCAAGTCAACTGGTTGTGCAAAAAAAATTTGAATAAGGATGCAAAAACTCCCTGTCTTTAAGAACTACAAGAGACATCGTTTAAATCACAAATTACAACCATGGAAGTGCAGAATCCCCCGAGCAGTTAGTAAATAGCACCATTTCATTTTTTCATGTACCTTGTTTTTGCTCACTCAGGACACGCACGCACACAAACACCCTGCCAACACACATCCTATAATACGTTGGCAGGATGTGTGTGACCATTTGAGCTGACAGCTGAGACAACAGAGATGTAGTTCGGGTGCCCTGGATATTGCATGGAGCCTCACAGGCCAGGCACCAACAAACAAGACAAACAAGACAGAGATGGAGAGAGGGGAGCAGGAGGGGCTTTTAGTGTGTGTGTGCGTGTGCGTGAGTGTGCGTGTGTGTGAGTGTGTGTTAGCGAGGGAAGGAAGTAGAAGGTAACACCCCACATCAGAATGTGCACATGAGGCAGGTCAAGTCATCGTGTGTTCCATCCATGTATTCGTTCAAAAACTGTCATTCCGGGTTCATGATATCACTTTTGTATGAACAACAAAAATAAATAATAACATTGTTGACATTTCTACAGACAGAAACTAAAGGAAGCAGCAGTTCAGATTGAAACCATGTGAAACTTCGGAAGGGCTGTGACTACACGTGAATGTATATCAGCGCTGCTTGCTTTGTGTTGATTTGCACTATTAAAGGGGAAGTCAACCCCCAAAGAATATTCAGAAGAATGTTTTATGCAGACCCACGAGTCAAAACTTGGCATTCTGATTAATATTGCGTGTGTGGAATATGACTTCAGCAGAAAAATCCACCTGTTTTTAGCCATGTCAAGGGGTGGCCATTTTGTCCCTTCGGTCAACTGAAAATGGCATCACAGTTGCTCAGTGGTGAGATAACGACCAATCATGGCTCAGCTTCACACAGCAGGTGAGCCATGATTGGTCGTTACTTCAGCCCTCAGCAACATTGATGTTAAGTGACAAAATGGCCGCCCTCTGAGATGGCTAAAAATGTATTCCACAAATATATTAATCAGAATGTCATGTTATGCCGTGTTAATCTAGAATTCTAATACAAAAGCATGTTGATGAATGATGTGTCTTTAAAGTCATATTATTTAATTTGGATCCGTCACTGTTGATCTAAAGTAAATGAGGACTTTATGATTGCTGTCCAGCTTTTGATTCAAGAGTATTACTTGTTTGATTTTTTTTTTTATTCTGGGTGTTAAATTGAGTGGCTTTTTGGCATTGAGCAAAATATTTTATGGAACACTTTAAGATGACGAGACTTTCATTTAACATGATTTAGACTTTTCCCTGGAGAAATAAAATGTACGATAGTTTATGTGGGTTATTTTGCAGGAGTACAATAGCAAAAAAAAAAGGAGGAAATACAAACATTTATAAGGGAATGTTTCATGATACTTTTTTTTTTTCAATTACTAATAATATTTTTTAAATGAGATTTGCCTAGTTTTACCTGCTGTCTCTTTACTTAACAGTCTGAAGACCCCAATGTGACCCATGGCTACAAATCAAACTGTCCCAATGTGACAAAGGTGATAAAAAGGAGGAAGCCCAAGCAATAAGGAAGGAAAGATATGTGCCTATATCACACTGTGCAGTTGACATGGACACAGACCTCTGCACATCTGTGCCTTAGCGAGTGTGTTGAAGTATGTTCTGACCTGCACGGGGCTCTGCTTGACCTCGGTGCTGCCGGGGGAGTTGAGTCCAGAGGCCTGCTGGAGGAGGAACTGTCTGGCTGCCTGAAGAGCCTGCAAGAGTTAGAGCGGACATGATGGGAACGTGTACACATGGAGACACTGGGTCAAATAGTGCTACACAGTGGCCCAACTAAGGTTGAATTTTCTAAAGGCAGAAAATTTGGAATTGAATCATAAATGTGACTATCAAATCAAACGGAATTAAATTTGGCTTTTGTACATTTTGAATAACTAAGCAGACGCACATTTAAAGTAGACACCATACATGTGACCAAAATGATGGTTGAGTGCAATATTGAGACGCTGCGAGCAGGGTTCGAACCTGCGCGGGAAGATCCCATTGGATTTCAAGTCCAACGCCTTAAACCACTCGGCCATCGCAGCAGTGGTCAAGTGACTTATTGTTTTAACATTTTAAAGTGATTTCTTTTTACAACATTGTTTCTATTCAAGTATACTTACATTAATATTTACTAATGCGATGGAAAATAACTTCCTTTGCACTTGTACGGCGGTTGATTTAAATATTGCCGACAGCTCACAAAGTTTTTATAATAGCGACAGGGATACGTTTTTTTCACCATTATTTTCTACGGCAAATAATGTTTTAGAAAACAATATGAATATTCTTTATAAAATATCTCACTAACAAAATTATCGTACCCGTTTTACATACTTTTCATGCAGTGTAATGTAGGCCACTCCCTTCTACGACATGCTTGACTCAAACTGTCTCTTCAAGTGACTTATCCCCTCCAAACTCATTGCAAATGTCCTATTTCCAATATTTGGGCCGTCCCTCTCTCTCTCTTGCACCCTTCACCTCCTCCTCCGCCTCTTCTTGCGTCTCGCTCCTTCCGCTGTTCGAAATGGGTTGTGCACATCCTCTGAGGCAGAAGTGTGTCAGGATATCGTCATGTGTGTCACTTGCACGGTGTTTATATGTGTCAGAGTGATGTAAGGTGACCCTGATGTACATTGAAGAGCCATGCAACTCCCCGCTAGTCCGCCTCCTCCCCTTCTCTGCCCTCCAGTGCTGTCCAGTCAAACGCCTAACACCAACTCCCATGGACTTCCCTCAACTTTCAGCTCCAATTTGTCCGCATTTAAGTATTCATTTTATAACAAATGTCGCCATTTGTAGTGTTAAAACTCCATAAAAAACGTGCTATTGTCAAGACAAATCCGTTCCAGAGGCAAAGGTCTTTTTGCAGGAATGTCTGAACTGTGCCGAAAACAAAACAAGAAAACACCCATTTCAAAACACGAGAGCTGCGCACACACACAAACGCAACCTCGTGATGGAGGGTTCGCGAGGGGAGACAGCAGGATGCACATTTGCTTCCTCCGACTCAAAGGGGAAAGGTTCCTTAGTAAATATTGATTTATGAAAGTCAGTGTGCATACGCGCGGACACCGCAAATTAACGGCCGCAACTCGGGATGTTCTTCAGCTTCGATCTTACGCAACCGCTCGTGAGTTTCCAATGCATCGTTTGACAGCGAGAGGGAGGAGAAGAATGTTGTTGTGAAAGAGTGCCGCGCAGAGTTGCTGTATAATGTCACATATTTAGTGAATTGTCAAATTAGACGCTCTAGCACATTAAGTAATATCTAATTGCAAAAACAGAACGGGAGATTAGAGGGAGGCTGAGAGAGACAGAAATGCTCTGTGCAGTCACCATGATGAAAACCATCTGGATGGAGCGCACTTGCGACTTTTGCTGAGACCGCAATTAAAACACACATACACAGATGTGGCTGTGGACGCGCCTGTATACATACACACACACACACACACACACACGAATTTTAACACTTGAACAAAAATCTCGGGAACCCCCTCCCATTTGCTGGTTTGACCTCAGCATTAAAACAAGCACAGACGCACAGACACATACACACAACCGCCCAGTTTGTTGGCATGTGGTGTGAATTAGGCCTTGAACACCATGTCTGCCCAAGAGCGAGGGTGCGCTTTTGTCTCTATGTGTGTGCGTGTGTGTGTGTTGGCAGGAGTTGGGAAGCCATGTCTGGCAACAATAAAGGACAATTCCACCCAAATTACCACCCTGATTACCACTATATTAAAGAACCATTTATGGCTTTCATAAACGCTAGAACAGAGCAGAGGTGATGCCTGTCTCCTCTCCTATTCATAGATGTGCTTTTGGAAAGCATGTGACAAATGCATGTGCGGAAAAGGTGGAGCTGCTTTACTGTATATACTCAAACAGCATTCAGGTACGCCACAACTGAAATGCAGTGCCATGAATTATGTTTAATTCATTCCATGACCAGGTAAGAAAAAAAAAGAATGAAAGAGACAATTAAATTTTGGTTGTATATCAAATAAATGTTCCCCATTTAAATGAATTGACATGCTTTTAATCAATTCCAGCCTCCCACAAAAAACAATTTTTGTTCCATATTTTTAAGAGAAAAAGTAGTCATTATGTAAAAACATAAAAAAAGGGAATGTAAACAAATATACTTGATTTTATTGTCATTACAGTAAGTGCTGCAGTAAACATATGTTGGATGAGTGCCGTTTAGGGGCGTGGCCTAGTGAATGATTAAGAGCAGAGGTTGGTTAGTTGGCACGTGAGCGAGTGTTCACAGTTTTTGTGTGATGGACTATTTGTCCCATTTCAATCAATGAAAATAAAAGTACAACTGAATATGTGGCTCTCTTTGCTCACACGGGAGGGCATTCGAGTACTTTAATTTCTTCATTTTTAGGAACCATTTTTCATGTTTGGTCATGAGTACATTTCTACTACACATTCTTATTAATTGCCAGAAAAAAAAAAGCATGGCCAGAAGTTATATTAAGATTTTGACATTTCATCATTTTCCAATCATTATTTGCCAGGTAAAATATTGCACGACTCACATGTTTCCACAAAAGTTGGCGAAATGTCAATGAGTATAAAATTGAGTGTGAAGAGGGAGGGTAATCTCCCAGATTCCACAGTTGTGGAGGTGAGAGAGTAAACACACATTGGTTGTATATATATATAGTGGATGTGTCTACACTTTTAGTGTTGGCAAACAGTACAATGACGCACTGCTTGGTGACTTATTAAGAAGTCTTGGACGGGCTGATTGCATACACACAAATTCACGGAGCCGACATGCAATGTCATTTGAACGTTTAGAACATTTTAGTGGAAGACACTTTTTATTTTAATTTTTTTGTAAAGAGTAAATTATGGTTTGATCTTAAAAATTCAACACTAAAGTTCGCACGACTTCAAAAATGACGGAAAGTTGAAGAAAATGCCTCTAGAGGTTAAAAATTACTTTTCAGCTTTTTTTCCTCCCGACTAAAGGGTAACGGTTAGTTAGTTAATAGTTAGGGGATTTTGATTGTAGTAAGCATTTATTTCATTTTGAGTTTTTTTTTTTAAGTTAGTTTTAACAGTTTTCACTTAACTTCTTATCGGGTACTTTTTATTTAAAAAAATGGATAATTTTAATTACATTTTTGTATTAGTTTTAGTTTTTTTAAACCATATTTATTGTGTACATAATACTGCTTCGAAAGTTAGATGCATCACAAAGGCAATGTCGTACATAAAGCTAGTATGGTCTCACTTTCCATCCCGTGTTTGCAAAGTTGCAGACTTCTAGTGGATTTGTGGCGTGAAATCCTGTTGAGAAGTTTAAACCCTGAGTAGTATTTTTTTTTTTATATATATTTTTTTTCATATATGAACCAAAAGCCACAAGCACAACTGTCGCCTCGGAGTGACGTCATCTGCTGTTAGCGTTTTTATTGGCTGACAGTTCAACATTGTGTCTGACCTTTAAATTCCCATTGTGGATGAAAATTTATACGGAGATGCATTTTAAATAGATTTGACGTGTGCTATATACAGTAAATTAGTATTACAGTGGGTGTTTTAGTCATAATCCAAAACACTTAAAAGTTAGTTGAATGGTGTTCGCAAGTGTCCTGAGCACACACACAGGGACGCAGTTATGCACGCGCACAGACTCATTTCAACGTAGTCAAGAAGCTCTCTTCATTGTTGGCCCTCCTCACTCATTCCTCATCTCTCATCTTCACCCTCTCTTTTTCTCTCTGTGACCTGGGTGAGCAGCAGCATTGGAGCGCACACGCACATTCTCATAGACACACACAACCAGCTCCTCCTAAACGCCCCCCCCCCCCCCCCCTCACCCCAAACCCAACTCTCTGTTCCCCCTGTGGCATTCCTGGGGGCGCACTGCACCTTTAAAGAAAATATGAGAGAGGGGCCTAAGAGGGAGGCCCAACAACAGAGTCTTTGTGCTGCCGAGGAGCATACACACACACACAGACACACACACAAACATACACACGCACGCGCACACACATCAATGGTGTCAGACAGGTTTTATGAGAGTGAGAGAGGTAGGAGGAGGAGGAGGAGGAAGGGGAAGGAGGGGTGACGAGGTCAGCGCTCAGCTTGGAGGCCTGAGAGCACACAGTGCGAGTGTGTGTGTGTGTGTGTGTGTGTTCTTCTGACTTGTCATCGCTCCCCTCTGTAAATCATCGCCTCTGACACAGCCTTTAATAACAGTGCATTTTTTAATCCAGCAGGGTCACCCACATGCACATGGCTATGGTGAGGACCAGTCTCCTGCCGTAACAAGGTCGGGAAAAGCGCCTGACAACTACGTTTGTTTTTAACAAGGGTACGGAGGAGGAGGGGGGCAGCAAAGACGATTCATTTGGAAAGCAGAGACATTTCATTTAGCGGCGCACGTGTGCGCGTGTCAAGTCAATGATTGGCTTTCAATGAGTGACTGTTATTTTTTCATCATAGTTTATTTTTTAGCTTATTATATTTTATTAGCTTATTAGTTTCATTTTATTTTCAATAATGCTGTGTTTTCATTTTGTTCTCATTAGTTTTAGTATTTGTTATTTTTTTTTTTATATATCTGGAATATTGGTCTAGTGAAAGAAAAAAAAAAGTTCACAAAGTATTGTGTAATAAAGTAAACAACAATTCTCAAACAACTGACCACTTCTGTAGCTATGGACGTAAAGTATTATCAAAATAAAAAAGTTAAAATGAACCCCAAAAGTTCAAGCACAATAATTCAACTTCATTTTAATTTGTTTTAAAAACAGATGACATAGTTTCAATTAATTTACATTTTTTTACAAGCGTGTTTTGATTTGATTGTATTTGTTATTTCATAGGTTTTCATTTACTGTAATAACTTTGGGGGCTACGTATGTAAATGCAGGATTATTTCTTCTGCTTGTCTGGGCACCGAATTTCACGTTGCATCTTTATATGGTGGACATTATTTTTTGTGTGAATATTTTGGCCGTCGCACATCAGATGAGCTCCTTTTGACTCCGTTACACTGTGCATGTGTGCGTGTGCGTGGTATACTTGTGTGTGTCTGGTTCAGGTTGCGAAAGCAAACAGTTCTGTGTGTGTGTGTGTGTGTGTGTGTGCGTGTGTGAGGGTGTGTGTAGGTGTGTGCAAGTGATGAATCTGGTCTCTAATCCATCCAGTGTGTTTGGGTGAGACAGGGAGAGAGAGAAGCAAAGTAATCTAAACAAAGTGAAGTCTAGAATAGGGAGGGAAAAGACAGGTGGGTACCATATGTTGGAGTAATCCATCAACACTGACTGAGGTCCATTGTTGATGGGCAAAACGAAACAAACGTGGCCCCCTCTCACCTCCCCAATACTCCTACCATCCACATTTCATCCCTCCCGCCCACTTTGGTAAACAGTCCCCAGGGCGAGCACAGGGTTGCTGTCCTTGGGGGAGAAGATGGAGGGCAGGGAGGAGGCAGGTGGTATCGCATTTCTTCACTTTGACCGAGAAGTATTTGGAGGGGTGGGGGGGACAAGGAGTGAGAGGCCCGTTTGTTTCATGAGTGAGCTAAACTGAGCAAGTGCACAAAAGGCATCGCACGTACAGTATGTCTGACGGTAATACACTTTTTTTCCATATAGAACTAAACCTCCCCCAGGGCCGTGCAGGCGAAAGGGGATGGATATAGTGGGTGAAGATGCAGAGAAAAGCCCGTCACACCCAGCTGCTTCTCAACAGGCCTGCATGCTTTCTGATTTTGGATCGGCAGGAGACATGGCTTCACAGGGGAGGGGCGGGGCTTATTTTCTTCACAATCTTTTCTTTAGTATCGTCACTTTTTCGGGGGGCTGTTATTGAAGCTGAAAGCCAAGCTAGAGCTGAGTCAAAGCTGGCCTTCCTCATGGGTCACCCCCGTGATCCCGACTATCCTTCGTCCAATGGGCATCGTCACTAGCGCACCTCCAAACCAAATCCACTTTTACGATAACTGACAGACTATGACTATCCTAGTCAAGACAAGGGGAGACTTGTTTTTTTTTTTTTGGGGGCTACTCTAAGGACCAAGACTTCATAATACAATACCAAGCATTTCGGCACATCCACCTGCAAAATCGAATGTGCTCCTGTACAAGAGCTGTATCTAAGCCAAGTGCAGGGAAGAACGCAGGTGAGGCAGATGTATTCAAAGAACAAAAATATATTTATACTCCACAAATAAAACAAAAAAAGCAAACACGTTGCGTGTAGTCATGAACACTAAATGAACACGAGCCCAAAAGGGAAGCTATAAAGTCACAAATCAATCCCAGCAATGAACTCAGCGATCCAGGTAACAAAACGTGATAAAGACAAATTGATCCCACGAAGACTGAATGAAAGCACTGGCAGTGATTACAAACAAAATGACGGCATCTGGATAGACATAAGTGTCTGAGGGAGCTGATTGAAAGACAAAAGGAGCGAGGTTGACGAGCACAAGTGCAAACAATAGACGAAACCATCGGGACAGGCCATGAACCACGAGAAAATAAGACGGAATATGAAACAAAACCCGATACAAATCTAAACAGACGCATCATCTAGCTCGGCCTTGGATATAAAGTGGCATGCAGAACAACTATAAATGCCCTTCCATATTGAGGCAGAAATCAAACCTGTTGCCATTCATGCACCAGAAAAAGTCACGGGCTTCCTGTGAGCATATGACCACTGTGTTCACTTAAACAAACCCACATTTCAACACTTTTTGGGACCTATTTCTAGTTTACCATGTTTGTAAATTGGCAGACAGCACACGTCCCGAGGGCACCTGATAATTGGGTGAGAGAAAGTAGACGAAACATTAGACCGGGAGAAACCAGGTCTAAGTTGTGGTTGCAAGATTGGAGAGTGCAAGGCGTCTCCAAGTGCCCACTTTACAGCAGTCAATATTATCATCCGCAAGTGGGGATCTTGCAGTTCCTTATAAATGGATTTTACGTGCACCATTCTCCCGCATGGACTCCAGTGGTTAAGTCCATTATGCTTCCACCATGTAGTACGAGCCTCCTTGGCAACAGCATTGGAAAAAAAAAAAAAAAAGATTGCTAACCAGCTGGCATCATCATTTAATATCATACTTGATTCATTATGCCGACTGTCGGAATGAATCTGTCAACACCCAACTAACTGAAACTTAATAGTTGAATTTCGTATTGTTATTGTTGCTATGGTGCAGACTCCTCGGAAAACGATGAGTGGATCAACATTTCCCGGAGGTAAACATACATGAGTAGGGTGCAGACGGAGTAAAATCCTGCTAAAGCCACCCAATTTTACAGTGAGTTACAAACAGATGAGGCTGTGCCAAGTCTTTGCCCCCGTTCGTCGGAGTTGTCCTTGCAAAGGGCTTCTCTCTCTCTGGAATTAATCATCTCCCTCACCAGCTTTGCAACCATTTGTTTCCACTCAGAGCGACTTCAAACCGGGTGCCTACCTCTAGAAGGAGAATGGCACCTCAATCTCTTGCTGAGCTGCAGCTATCTGGGACACCTACAGAAACATCAGCCGACCGCAACGCTCCGCAGCTACGGTATTTAATGTAATGTTTCCGCAATATAAAGGCTCAGTTAGAGAGCTGAGGTTTTAAAATGGCTGAAGCCGGCTCCTTTGGGCCCAGACTGACCATTAAAGAGAGGAAAGACCGTGCTCAAGAGCCAACCCAATAAAAACTCACCAACTCCAAAAGGAACATCAAAATATGCTGTAATGCGTGCCGATTTAGACTTTTTTTTTTCACATCCTATTTTTCACAAAAGCGACCTGTTTGAAAATCCAGCAAGGACGTTGTTTTCCAGATGGTTCTCTTCAGTGCAAAACTGTGCGGCGGAATGAGAAAACCTCCCCTTCCCGACACTCATCTAACGTTTCTATTGACTCGCAGGGGTATAGACCTGGTCATAAATGCAAGATGACTGAATACCCAGGACTGCTTTATATCATTACATAATTTACCATCACACTCGCATGTCAAATCGTAAGAAGAACTAACAACAAACGGCTTCTCAACATTCACAGAATCCAACGAGGTGAATAGGGCCAGAAATAGAGAGAAACTCCCTTCCTGACAATATAAAGGGGGCTTCCAACTGCACAGTCCAAGCGGCTAATTGACGGCAAATAGGCCTACACGCACACACGTCCTACATTATATGAACATATGCAGTTTCCCTGTGGTTTCCCAAACAGCTCGTTTGGCAAGAGAAGGAAGGACTCACTCCAGACAGACTCAGCCCACAGCGGAACACACACGGCACACATACCTTGAGCCTTCTATTAGTTCACCCTCATCATGCCTAAGCTCGGACAGTTTAGTAGCTTGGTCATGCTCCAGGGCAGAAAAGGCCACTTTGCTCTTATTTGGTTGACCTCCAGAGTTGAAAGCGCTCCTCCTCCCCAACACCAGTAACCCCTTAGAGGGGAGCCTGTGCGGGCCCGGACCATGATGAGCATAGTTCCAGCCTGGCAACCAGGCTGCACATATGGAAGCCGTTTAACTGTTATTATTAATAACCAAAAGGAGAGAGTAAAAAAAAAAAATTAAACTAATAACACATGCAAGAAACTGCCAAGACCTGGCTCAGGAGACAGAGTAAAAGCATACTTATACGTAAACAGAGACTGTCTGTCATGTGAATATGAACACATACACACACCCACGCGCACATACACACACACACTTACAGGAAGACAAATGTACACACAAAGGCTTATTGGTTAGAAAAAAAAATGTTCCTCGTCAGTGGCCTGTAAAAGCATTGCCTGCCTGCCTTGATAGAAATAAACTTCTTTCATGTTTTGGTTCAGAGGGTTTTTACACCTGGCTGTGGCTTGGGGGAAGGACACACCCTCACAGCCAGCCCTACACCACAGACACACGCGCACACACCCCCACACACACACACACACACGCTCACGCAAACAGCGGAAGTGGTCTAAAGATCGACATTGGTTGGCTGGTGCCCAAAAAGAGTTGATTCGCATAAGACCTTGAACTTTAGAATTTGGGGTGGGGGACCTTCCAAGAGCAAGTGGTTACATTTCAATAAAATAATTAGTCCCAAAAAAAATAAAAAATATATTTTTTTATATATATATATATATATATATATAAATATAATATATATATATATATATGATATATATATGATGCTTATCACCTCCCATCACTGAGAGTCCAAATAAAACCAAAAAATGGGAGAACAGTTTCATCCTTCTCGTCCCCGTTAACGCTAATCTCTCCTTGAAAACTCCCCACACGAAGAGCCGACACATACTAGCTAATTAGCAACACTTTAGACCCAGGCCAGCTATTGTGTGCATGTTGTGCTCATATAAGTGGGTGCATCTCTGGTTGTTTCCCGGGTAACGACTTTGCCGCTTTTTAATTGTTGCACTTTTGTCTTCAAGCAATCACTCTCCTCTCGATATTCACCACTTTGTGGGATGCTGAAGTGCCGTAATGAAGGACTTTGAGAAAGGAGAGTTGAGGTGTCATGTGACCTGTTTGATCCACTTGCATCTAAAGAACTTCTAAAAAAAAAAAAAAAAAAGTGCATCAAATGAATGCTACGTCAGCTGCTGCTTTTATACCCGAAAACAAAAACAAGTAGCTACTAACTACAGGACACCATAACCGAAAACAGCTTTGCTCGTTGACCCCAGAAGCCGTAACTATGGAGATGCCCGCTGCAGATTAACTGAACAGTCAACATTTTACTCCCCCCTCATCTAAAAAAAAAAAGACATTTCAGTAAGTCTGCCCCTACTTGTGTGTGCGTGTGCGTGTGTGTGTGTGTGTGTGTTATTTACCTGACAGCACAGGCAGGCCTGTGAGCTTAAGTGCTTCTAAACACTCCCATGGCAACCAAAGCCAACCTCAGCACTCCAGGTGCCCAGGCAAGTGTGTATAACTCAGTCTCCACAACAAAGACGGGGCACACACACACGCACACGCACCCCCCCACACGCACACACACACACATATCCTTTTTAGCTGGGCTGCTATCTGTCTTTTCTTGTCTCTGAGCCTCTTGGCTGACTGGGTCAACCAACCGTGACTGTGTCCATGCAGGCTTATCTAGCCTGCTGAACCATTTCTTCAGTCCGTCTACGATTTATCCACGTAGCCTTGTCATTGGATTGTAGACTCACAAAAGACAAGGAGCCGGTTCAAGTGTATTTTATACACTTTTGGTCAAGTCGCACTCTCTATGATGGCATTTTTGATCAGCTTTGAAATGGATAGAACCGCAATTGCACCTGAAAATGACCTCTTATGTATGAAGAAGCAAATGAAGGAAATGGGTCTCTTTCAGACTCACAACTCAATAAACTAACAGCAATAAAGTTTATCAAAACTACGTACTAGCTATGGACACTCACACATTTCTGAATTCAATTCTTGAATGGGTGTCTTTCAGCTAGAAATGTGATCAAGAACTGGTCCAGTGGGAAATTACAAATATTTTAACTTGTTGAAAGTTTGATTTATATTTTTGTGTAAACAATTTAATAAGTAATTAAAAATGATTTACATCAGCAATCTAACAATTCCAACATAATGTCAAAAACACAATCAACTGTCAATCTTTTTTAAAAACAAAGATAATAAAAGGACTTTTTAAAGACCTTTGTCACTTTTGCATGCTATTGACAGCTATTCAACTAATGAAAGCTGTTTTTAACAAACAAAAAATGTAGAAATATTTTTGTACTTTACACGTTTTTCATCATTGTAGCGCAGAGCCCAAAGAGGACCACACACTTCCTAACCAGATCTATCACAAAAATGCTGTTTAAAAAAAACCCCAAAAACTGTTCTTTCCCCATTTTCTGTTATTTCCAAACTTATTTACCTCCAGTATTTTGTGGAAATCATAATTTGAATGTTTGTTAGCCGTTTAAAAAAAACAAACAAAAAAAACAATTATTATTCTTATTATTATTATTTTTTTTTTTTTAGGTATCAGTGTGGTCGCGGCCTGCCAGTTACCCATCCCTGTGTTCCAATGTCTTCAGAGAAGCAAAAGTCAGAAAACAAAAAACAGTGTCACTGGTGCTTTGGAGACTCTTGGAGGAAGTTGGTGTTCTATAGTGCTCTTTGTACTGTGGCCCATTGAGCAGTGGGTGTTCTGTGATGCTTGGCAACCCAGCCTGGCCTCTGGTGACCTCTGACCTAGGCTGACCTCAATCATAAAGAGGACAGGCTGGCTGAGACCAATGCGACGCTTTTAGGAGGTGACAGCACTCAGAGAGAGGCCTGCCGCTGATTTAGTGGCCTGCGCATGACAGTGGGAAACTTGCACACACTAACGCTTACCCGCACACACATACACACACACACACTCTGTGAGGGGACTCTACTGCTCAAGCAGATGCACAAGCATAATGTGATTAAATGAAATCCCACTGCACTAAGAAATCAGAACGTGTTGTCAGGAAATGTTTCTCTCTTTTTAGCAGTCACCCCATCACCTCCACCTCCCGAGCACCCCTGACCTGAAAGTGAACTGTAGAGAAGATGAGCTGGAGGTCACACAGGACATAAGTGTCCCAGTGACCAGCATTCACCTCCCATCACTTTGCAAGTCTTCTCCGCACCCCACCTCCAGCCATAACCAGCCAATCACAGTCGTTTTGTCTCCATTTATCAAAATGTAACGCTCATGCCTTTGGCTGCAGAGCAGGGCAGTCCTCTGACTGCTCTGCACTGCTTTCACACATGCGCCTGTAACACTTATCATATTATCAGTGTTTGTGTAGATCTGAGATATGTATCAGCCTCCCCCCCATCTCCAGTCATCACTGCGGCTACTTAATTACACCCTTCATTAACTCACATCACCCATGTGCACGTGTGAGAGCGTGTGGTTGTGTGAGTGTACAGTATGTACTTGTCCAGCTGGCTACATGGGGACCAATTTGATTTGGAAGACACGTTTCCAACTTCATGGGGATGCTCGAGAATTAAGGCATGGTTTTAGAGGAGGATATTGTGAGTTCATCTTTGGGAAATTATTAGTTGGAGGTACATACCAGAGATGGTGAAAGACTGTAGAATGCATTATGAGCACAGAATAAGTGTTAGATTGTCAAGTGTAAGTATGCGTATGCTTGTCTCCCTCTAGTCCCAGATAGAACAATTTGAGTTTGTGGCCCTAGGAGAACACATTGCCACCCTGACAGACTGGCTGATGTGACTGAACTGTCACACAGCGAGCGGGAATCTGTACCTACTAGTCATGAGTGGCCGGCCGTCAGCCTCTAGGTTTGCTTGTATTCAAATGTGAAGTGCAGCAACATCGCGGGCAAAAATGGCAGCCAGTCGGTATGTGCATGAGGGTCGATCGGCAGGTGTGCATATTTGAGTCGGCAACTATAATTTGTTTGCGATTGTCCGGTTCACTCACGTTTAGCCACACCACTCAGTGAGCGACCAGGCCTCTGAGTGATCATTGTACATACTTCATAAGACAATTAAGGGCGATTGGATGTCTTCTGACACGAATGTTAGATTTCTGTTGGCGTTCTGGCTCATTAAGACATTTTTTGGGTGATGGTGAAGGCTATTCCATGCATAATGCCCCCATGAAGAATGTTCTATTTAGTGTGTGTGTGTGTGTGTGTGTGTATGTCGGTATTCTTGTCCATGTACCTTTATAGGGATCAATTTCAGTTTGGGAGCTTTAAGGTAATATTTTAGCACAGTAACACGCTGAGTGAGAACGAAGATGTGGTTTTAGAGATATGATTTACGTTGGTTAATTTTTGTTTCAGGGTTAGTTTAAGACCCTTAATGGAGATGTCTCAGAATTATTGAAGGTATCAGGGCATTCATTACAAGGGGTGTGTGAGTGTATTTGTGAAGGGCTAAAACAAGGATAGACAGCATAAAAAAATAGGACATGACAAATTGGAGTAAGGCTAGAAGGTCCGGACCAATTTGTAAAACTGCTTTTTTCCTCAACCAATGTGCCTTTGATAGCCTTGGGGAAGGCAGAGCAAGACTACAATGTGTCTCTCACTTTCTATTTGCCTGCAGGAGTAACTTAAGGCCAAGGCAGACGACGAACAAGGCAGAGAGAGAGTGCAAGCGAAAGGGGGAAAAGCCCAAACTGATGAGTGGCACTCCTAAAAGGAAACGGCACCTTTTTGTCGCCATTTCTCTCTCCTTCCTCTCCCCTCTTTTGCTGTCAACGCCAGCTGCTACTACTACTGTGGCGGCTGGAACACCAGAAGCCATTAATTGATGGTGAGGGAAAAAGAGGAGACAGCGACGTAGTAGTTTACTACAAAAAAGGGAGGGGGGGGGTGAGAGATGTAAGGAAAAGGAAAGCAGTGAAGACACCTGGTTCTCGTCAGAACACACATACCGTTTCGAGGTATGCGAGGATTTATCCTGCTTACATTTCTCGTTGGCTATGCATCATCGCATGTCTACACCCGTGCACCTCAACAAAGTGCAACACACTCCCACTTCTCCACCTCTCCTTACCCTGGCTCTGTAACGGCGCTCTTTGTTCTCGCGGCCTCCCTCCTCCCTCTCCCCTACATGATGGGGCAGAACTGGTTTTTCGCCCCCCTCTTCCCTTTCTCTCCACTGCTCTGTTCTTTCTGGGGAGGCAGACAGGCCACATTCCACAGGGGGGCCCAGGCGCCCTTTTTCTGACACGTCTCAGCGCTACACTCCTCCCTCATCCCTCTATTCCTTCTCTTCAGCCCCACCAGTGACCACCGCCTTCCCTCCCTGCGGCTGTTTCAGCAATCTCTTTGACCTCTCTCCGTGCCACCCTTAACACTCACCGGACGCAGCGTTGGGTACACCTGCACAAGCCAACTCTGACTGACATTTAAAAACAACTTTTGACAGTTTTTGTTGGATCTCATAATGTGCACGGACAGTAGACTCTACCTAATATTACGGCCTACATACAGATGGGCATGACATAACAGGCCATTAATGTAATTTCTTCCAGGTTGCCAAGGGAAAGATGAGAGTGTCTCCCAGGCAAGGTTATTGTAGTTAACTAGAAATAACTAAAATGAAATAACTACAATTAAATTTAGTTTAATGAAATAAATTATTAAAAATACAAAAGTTTAAAATAAAAAAAAATAAAAAATTAACTGAAACTATATTTTAGTTTTAAAACTACCTAGTATTAGAGTTAAAATGACCTTTGTATTCATCTTTGTCAGTTACCATTATACATGATATCAACACAGTTGTTTGAGAATTGTCGCTCACTTTAATTGATTTGTTCCATACGTTAACAAAACCTAAACTAATTCTAAAACTAATAAACTGAGATGAAGCATTTCAGAAAAAATAACTGATAAAAACTAACAAACTTGCTCTAAAAACAAATTAAAATGATGTAAAATAATAATTAAAAAAAACACAGACTAAAACTCAAAATTAAATAAGAAAAAGCTTCAATGAAAAATCCTCAAATTATTATAACCATGTGTAGTGCAGTCAGGAGTTCTATATCGCAAAGTAATTTGTGTGTCTGTAACCAAATAGACCAAAAGATTTGTACTGTTTTGTCGGGCATGGTTTTATATTTTGATGTTACGTTGTTGGATTGGCAAATTTATAAAGTCAATTGCTTCCTAGTTGTAATGAAAAAGTCATATCAAAATGCTATCGGTTGTAAAACTGCAACACTAATTAGTCACTAGGTTCAAACAACTATTTATGGTAACCTACTAATATGTGGCTCCGTCACTCTTTTTAGGTGGGGTTAAAATCTGGGGGAAAGGTTGCGTTTGTCTTTCACAGTTTACCGTGGACTGAAGCAAAAAAAAAAAAAAAAGTGAGTGAGAGGAAGAGAAAAAGATGGAAAGCGAGAAGGAGGCATGTTTGTGGTTGGTAACTCGCTCAAGAGAGGAAATACCAGCATACACACACACACAGGTGCAAAAACATCGAGAGCAAAGACCGGTCCGAGAGAAGAAAGACTCGCTTTGTGTGCGCTACAGGTTGGGTGTTTATGTACGTGCATTAGTGCAGAACTGTGTGTGTGTCGGTGTGTGTGTGTGTGTGTGTGTGTGTGTCCTTGGCTGAAGGTTGCTGAGGAAGCAGGGTGAGGATGCAGTCAGGGGAGGGGGCAAAAACGGAAGTGAAAGGCCCTGAGTGTTTGTAAAAAAAATAAATACAAAATAAAAAAAAAAACTGCATCAAAATAATTAGGGTGATTCCATACCACAGGATTGTGCATCACAAATTTAAAAAGCCAAAAATATACAAACAATTAAATCTATAATACTACCGTAGTCTTAAACTTTTGTGTAATCTCATGAAACAGAATAATCACCTCACCAAGCGGTGATTATTTAACCATTCTTCCCTTGGTCGTTTTTATGAAAATTACTCATCTTGACAACTTTCCTTCTACCTGAAGCCGCAAAGACTGTATGTGTATGGTCATGTGACTTCCTGATTGGCCATATGGAGGAACATTTCAGAAGGGATTCCATCGGATTGGTGAAACAAGAGTCATGTCAAGAGAGTCTCTCTTAGCAAAATATTGCAATAATAAAATTCTTCAAAATTGAAAAAGTGAGCGGAAAGTATGATGGAATTGGACAAGTTCAATGTAGCGTATTAAATATAATATTAAAATATGACTTAAGTAAATTTAATGGGGTAAATGTACCACCCACCTCTGCAGGGACTTTCAACCATTTAACTTGGTTTATGTGTGTACGTGTGTGTGTGTTGTATATAATGGGCGGGGGGGGGGGGTGCGATGAGTGGAGTCTGACGCACTGGAGGCAAAATAAACAACCTAACTGGAGACGCTTCATGCGGATGTGTCATACACACAAACACTGACAAACACTTCATGCATGAGGGACAAAATAAAACAAATGAACACAGAACGCTGACACACGCGACTATTGTGCGCGTGTGTGTTTGGATTGCACGGGGAGATTCTCAACGCTGGGGGGAAAAAAAAAAAATGGCTCCTTTTAACCAAATTTGGGCTCGGGAATATGTCTTCGGTGGAAAACGTTTGCGTAATGATCAATGAACGGCACGAGCTGATTAAAGGACAGACATGACAGTCTGTCAAAGTTGCCGAGTGTGTACTTTATGTAACAGCTTGGTGTGTACATGCTGTTCTACACAACATACTGTACATACGTCGCAAAAGTGGGACGTCCTTCAACTCGATAATAAGACAGATGCATAGGTTAATGCACACTTACGCGCGCACACACCTGTTGCTGCTGCAGGTGCAGTAGATCCACCGGGCTGATCTCTCCATTTGTGTCTCCGTTGGACCCGCCCTCTCTCCCTCCTCCTCCGTCTGATTGGCTGCTGAGGCTGCTGACTCCGTTCTGGCTGGACGGTGTCGTTCGAATGGTCTCAGAGGCTGATTCCACCATCATCACTGGCACCTGAGGGTGGGCAGACAGGACAGGATGGGATGGGGTGAGGGGTCGAGAGAGGACAACACGGGTTAAACAAAAAGTTTTTAAACAGAAATCCTACTCCTATCTGAGAGGGTAAACAAGTCTGGAAGCTAAAGCAAACATATGACGAGATAGACAAGAGAATTGTGTGCGCTCATGTGCGTGCGCGTGCATTTTGTGACGAAGGAAAAAAAAAAAGGGGGGGCAGGGGGGGCTTTGGGTCATGCACCACCCACGCACAAGTGGCCACAAAGCAACACCTGAAGCAGACTTTTTGTCTGCATGTAGATGTGTGCGTCTGGGAGCGTACGCACGGATTAGGATCAGACAGGCAGCAAATCTAAACTGACAAGGCTGCTAATACCCAGCGATATAGTTAAATAAAACACGCATTTCTCCAATAATCAGAGGTGGCATGTGTGCGCTGTGCGCAAGCCACGAGCAGGTTGGTCTTTGACAACGCTCGTTTGAAGCACCTTCATAGGGACTCTCTAATTAGAGCGCCCTCCTTCCACAAAACTCGACAAAACGCGCCGTTCCTGGATGTGTTGTTGTTTTTTTTTTGAGAAACAACGCCTTGCAAACACACAGGCACATTTGCCATCGTTAGGGAGCGCGAGCGTGGGCGTGCGGAGACGCACACGCGCGCGTACACACGCAAGAGCGCTCGTATAGCTCACAGAATGCGGCTAATACAAAACAAAACAAACCTTCATGCAAGCACGCAGGCTGTGAACTCCTAATGACAAGCTCAAGCTCGCCTTTCTGCCTTACGCACTTTTAGAAATTAACACACGGCAGTCGTGTCTGGGATGGAAACTTCTGATGCGCTCGTTTCTGCAACCAAGTGGGTACACAAAATGCCATAGAGACGTACTATCCATGAGCTCTGTGGGACTGTGCGTGTGCGTGCGCGTGTGTGCGGCTTTCAGAACAGCACAACTTGTGCCGTCTGCGGAAATAATAAAAAGACATTTCATCAGAGATTCCAACTTTTCTTTGCCTCCGAGGCAATGTGTGTGTGTGTGTGTGTTCACATTTTCAATGCGAAAGTGTGACAGCAGGTGAGGTTGGGATAGAACACTTGCGGCCGCATTAATGGGATGTTGCCAGATGCTTGCTGGGGGACGGAGGCCTCAACATGTTATTGTGCAGGTGGAAAAGATGCAAGTTAAAAGGGTCAAACCATTGTGAAGTTCACAGAAAACGTTTTTTCTGCGTTTGCTTCATTGCGGTTCTGGTGCATATTATTCACATCCTGAATACAGATTTGACTTACACGTCACATCTGAAAAAAAGGATTTGCTGATAGACGGCAGTACTGGGATGTCATTATATCAAACAAGGCAGCAACTCCAAACTCACCACCAGAATAAATGACAACTGTGTTTTTTTTTTTTTTGATAAATAGTTAAAACTCATTTTGAGCCTGGAAACAGCTCAGTAGAGCTTTGTGGTGATATTAATGCTGCTTAACAGCTACAACATCTGTTGAGGAAAAATCTCCAAATTGAAGGCTCGATTACAGACAGATTGTGCAACCACAAGATGAAGTCACCAGTCACGGTTTTATAGAAACTGATCAATGCCAGCTACGTGTGTCAAATGATATT